>NW_028227603.1:64971-110525 GCF_978045245.1 Mus caroli
GAAAAAGTCTTAACGTGAGAAAATCACACAGTAGGACCTGGAATATGGTGAGAAACCCTGAAATATTTGAGAAATAAGAAAATCAAACTTGTAGTACCTGCAATATGGTGAGAAACCCTGAAAAAGTCGAAAAATGAGAAAATCACACTGTTCGACTTGGAATAAGATGAGAAACCGTGAAAATTTTAAAAAATGAGAAAAATACACTGTAGTAGATGGAACATGGTGAGAAACCCTGCAAAAGTCGAAAAATAAGAAATTCACACTTGTAGGACCTGCAATATGGTGAGAATCCCTGAAAAACTCGAAAAATGAGAAAATCACACTCTAGGACTTGGAATATGATGAGAAACCCTGAAAAAGTCGAAAATGAGAAAATCACACAGTAGGACCTGCAATATGGTGAGAAACCCTGAAACAGTCGAAAAATAAGAAATTCAAACTTGTAGTACCTGCAATATGGTGAGAAACCCTGAAAAATTCGAAAAATGAGAAAATCACACTGTAGGACTTGGAATAAGATGAGAAATCATGAAAAAGTCAAAAAATGAGAGAAATACACTGTAGGAGCTGGAATATGGTGAGAAACCCCGAAAAAGTCGAAAAATCAGAAAATTACACTTGTAGGACCACCAATATGGTGAGAAACACTGAAAAAGTCGAAAAATGAGAAAAATCACACTGTAGTATATGGATAATGGTGATATAATCTGAAGAAGTCAAAAAATTAGAAAAATCACACTCTAGGACTTGGAATAAGATGAGAAACCCCGAAAAGTCAAAAAATGAGAAAATCACACTGTACGACTTGGAATATGGTGAGAAACCCTGAAAAAGTCGAAAAATGAGAAAAATCACGCTGTAGGACCAGGAATATTGTGAGAAAACGTGAAAAAGTCTAAAAATGAGAAAAATACACTGTAGGAGCTGGAATATGGTGAGAAAACCTGATAAAGTCGAAAAATAAGAAACTCACACTTGTTTGACCTCCAATATGGTTAGAAACCCTGAAAAAGTCTTAAAATGAGAAAATCACACTGTAGGACCTGGAATATGGTGAGAAACACTGAAAAAGTCAAAAAATGAGAAAATCACACTTTAGGACTTGGAATATGATGAGAAACCCATAAAAGTCAAAAAATGAGAAAATCACGCTGTAGGGTTGGAATATGGTGAGAAAAACTGAAAAAGTCGAAAAAAGAAAAAAATTACGCATTAGGAGCGGCAATTTGGTGAGAAACACTGAAAAAGGCTTAAAATGAGAAAATCACACTGTAGGACCTGGAATATGGTGAGAAACCCTGAAAAAGTAAAAAAATGAGAAAAATCACACTGTAATACATGGAGTAAGTGGAGAAACTCTGAAAGAGTCAACAAATTAGAAAAATAACACTCTAGGACATGGAATAAGATGAGAAACCCTGAAAAAGTCAAAAAATGAGAAAATCACACTGTAGGACTTGGAATATGATGAGAAACCCTAAAAAAGTCGAAAAATGAGAAAATCACACTGTAGGACTTGGAATATGGTGAGGAACCCTGAAAAAGTCGAAAAATGAGAAAATCATGCAGTAGGACCTGGAATATGGTGAGAAACCCTGAAAAAGTCTTAAAATGAGAAAATCACACTGTAGGACCTGGAATATGGTGAGAAACCCTGAAAAAGTCAAAAAAAGAGAAAAACACACTCTAGGACTTGGAATATGATGAGAAACCCTGAAAAAGTAAAAAAATGAGAAAATCACACTGTAGGACCTGGAATATGGTGAGAAACCCTGAAAAAGTCAAAAAATGAGAAAATCAAACTGTAGGTCCTGGAATAAGGTGAGAAACCCTGAAAAAGTCTAAAACTGAGAAAAATCACACTGTAATACATGGAATAAGTGGAGAAACTCTGAAAGAGTCGACAAATTAGAAAAATAACACTCTAGGACATGGAATAATATGAGAAACCCTGAAAAAGTCAAAAAATGAGAAAATCACACTGTAGGACTTGGAATATGATGAGAAACCCTGAAAAAGTCAAAAAATGAGAAAATCACACTGTACGACTTGGAATATGGTGAGAAACCCTGAAAAAGTCAAAAAATGAGAAAATCATGCAGTAGGACCTGGAATATGGTGAGAAACCGTGAAAAAGTCAAAAAATGAGAAAATCACACAGTAGGACCTGCAATATGGTGAGAAACCCTGAAAAAGTTGAAAAATGAGAAAATCACACTGTAGGACTTGGAATAAGATGAGAAACCGTGAAAAAGACAAAAAATGACAAAAATACACTGTAGGAGCTGGAATATGGTGAGAAACCCTGAAAAAGTCCAACAATAAGAAATTCACACTTGTAGGACCTGCAATATGGTGAGAAACCCATAAAAGTCAAAAAATGAGAAAATCACACTGTAGGACTTGGAGTAAGATGAGAAACCCTGAAAAAGTCAAAAAATGAGAAAATCACCATATAGGACTTGGAATATGGTGAGAAACCCTGAAAAAGTAAAAAATGAGCAAAATATGCAGTAGGACCTGGAATATGGTGAGAAACACTGAAAAAGTCTTAACATGAGAACAATCATACTGTAGGACCTGGAATATGGTCAGAAACACTGAAAATGTCTAAAAATGAGAAAATCACACATTAGGACCTGGAATATGGTGATAAACTCTGAAAAAGTCAAAAAAATGAGAAAATTACACTGTAGGACCTGGAATATTTTTTGAGAAACCCTGAAAAAGTCCGAAAAAGAGAAAATCACACTCTAGGACTTGGAATAGGATGAGAAAACCTGAAAAAGTCAAAAAATGAGAAAATCATACTGTAGTACCTAGAATATGGTGAGAAACACTGAAAAAGTCTTAACGTGAGAAAATCACAAAGTAGGACCTGGAATATGGTGATAAACCCTGAAACATTGGAAAAATAAGAAAATCAAACTTGTAGTACCTGCAATATGGTGAGAAACCCTGAAAAAGTCGAAAAATGAGAAAATCACACTGTTCGACTTTGAATAAGATGAGAGACCGTGAAAATTTTAAAAAATGAGAAAAATACACTGTAGTAGCTGGAACATGGTGAGAAACCCTGCAAAAGTCGAAAAATAAGAAATTCACACTTTTAGGACCTGCAATATGGTGAGAATCCCTGAAAAAGTCGAAAAATGAGAAAATCACACTCTAGGAATTGGAATATGATGAGAAACCCTGAAAAAGTCGAAAAATGATAAAATCACACAGTAGGACCTGCAATATGGTGAGAAACCCTGAAACAGTCAAAAAATAAGAAAATCAAACTTGTAGTACCTGCAATATGGTGAGAAAACCTGAAAAAAGAAGAAAGAAAGAAAGAAAGAAAGAAAGAAAGAAAGAAAGAAAGAAAGAAAGAAAGAAAGAAAGAAAGAAAGAAAGAAAGAAAGAAAGAAATCAAGGAGAATAAAAAGTTTTTATAAAAGTTTTATAAAAAGTGTTAAAGTTTTTAAAAATTAAAAAAAAAAAATTACCAGATCACCATCAAGCACACACAGCATTGGCTGTCTTCAGGTGTATCCTTTCAGCCTCCGAAACAAAAAGCAATGGCTGTCTGTCTTCAGGTGTATCCTATTCTCGAGTCTTACTTCCAACCTGAGTGCTGGGCTGAGCTGCCTCATTATGTAATTGTAAACCTTCCGTGGTTTGTCTTTTCCATTTCTAAGACTAACAGGCCTTTTTCTATTTAGAGAATATGCTCATGACTGTCCTTTAGATATAGTAAATATAACTGTTGCTCATAAAACTTGTTTTCTAGGAATTTTTAAAGGGCAATGGCAGAGTTTATTTATAAAAAATATTTTGCATTTATTTATTTGTGTGAGTGATGAAGCTCAGGTCTTCAAACTCGTCAGGAGTTATGATTACCTCCCCTCTCTCTCACCCCCTCTTTCTCCTCTCGCTCAATGATCAATTTTATTTTTAGTGTAAGAATGTTTTGCATGTGTATGCTGTGCCCACAGACTCCAGAACAGAGTATTAGATCCCCTGGAACTGGAGATGGGCCACCATATATATATACTGGTAATTGAGCCCAGGTTCTCTGGAAGAGGAGACAATGCTCTTAATTGTTGAGTCCTCTCTGTAGCCACATCTTTCATTCTTTTTTTTTTGAGTATATGTGAGGCTGTGTTTATATACATCATATGCAGACAATAAGAATGATTTAGATTCTTCAGCATCTGACACACTCTTCTGGAGTGTCTGAACATAGCTACAGCATACTTAAATATAATAAATAAATAAATCTTTAAAAAGAAAAGGAAAAGTAAAAAAGAAAGAACAGGCCTGCCATATGCATGTTCATAGAGGAAAATGGAAGAGACCCCAATCTAACCTCAGCAGGGTGCTTCCTTCTGGATGGTAGCTCACAGTTTCATCCCAGCAAGACAGGCAAATCACTGAGTTCAAGGACAGTAAGGTTCAGGACAGCCAAGGTTAGGAAGGAAAAGGGTCTATGTTGAGAATACAAACCGACAAAACAACAACTAGGAAAAAGAAGTGACAATGTAACTTGGGGTAGGGTACCAACAAGAGAAAGCTTTCTGTTACCACTTACAAACACCAGTAGCCTTGCACCCTTCTGTCCAGGTCCCTGCCTTCCTTTCTAGGAATTCTAAGGATGCCAGGGGGTGGGGGAATCCAGATTAAGTTTTTTAATAACAAAGACTTGGTCTTCGATGTCTATAGGAAGCCCTTCTCAGTGCCTTTAACTACCACTGAACTTTCAGGGCTGTGACTCAACTGTAACAAGGAACAGGGCTAAGAACCTGCAGCCTTTGAAAACAACTATTTTTTTAAAGTGGGGGACACAAATCAGCAGTAGAAGCCCTCAGGTTCAGCCATAATACTTGTTAGGGAAAGAGCCTCAATGTCCGGAGCTGAGGTCTCATGGGTGAACTGCTTCAAGCTCTGAGTATCATTGAAAGAAAGAAAAGATATCATGTGGTTGCTTAATTTATTTATTTTATTATTTCTATTTTTTGTTTTCTTTTGTTTTGTTTTAGAAAAGGCCTCAGTCTGTAGCTATGGCTGACCTAGGACAGACTACATGTGTTAATTAGGGTTTCACAGCTGAGAAACAGACCATACCTATGTAAGACTTAGAAAACCCAACAGTCAGCGGTGGCTCGAGCTCTTAATGAGAGCACTCTGGAGGCAGAGGCAGTCAGTTTCTGAGTTTGAGGCCAGCCTGGTTAAAGACAGGGATAGGCAGGGCTAGGCAAGGCAGGGCTAGGCTAGGCAAGGGGCTAGGCTAGGCTAGGCAAGAGGCTAGGCTAGGCTAGGCAAGGGGCTAGGCTAGGCTAGGCTAGGCAAGGGGCTAGGCAAGACAGAAAGACAAGTATGGCAGGCCTGGTGGTTTTTCTTTCTTTCTTATCCCTTTTAAAAATGTTTATTTATTTATTTATTTATTTATTTATTTATTTATTTATTTATTTATGTATTTATTAGATATAAGTACACTGTAGCTGTCTTCAGACACTCTAGAAGAGAGTGTCAGATTCTGGAGAATCTAAATCCCTCTTATGGGCCTCATATGATGTACATAAACACAGCCTCACATATACTTCTAAAAATTTAAAGATGTGTGGGGCCACTGAACGGGCTCAACAATTAACAGCATTGTCTCCTCTTCCAGAGAACCTGGGATCAACTACCAGCCACTATATGGTGGCCCATTTCCAGTTCCAGGGGATCAGACAGACAGACAGACAAACAGTCAAGGATGGCAGGCCTGCCTGGTTTTTCTTTCTTTCTTATCCTTTTTAAAAAATGTTTATTTATTTATTTATGTATTTATTATATATAAGTACACTGTAGCTGTCTTCAGACACTCCAGAAGAGGGTGTCAGATTCTGGAGAATCTAAATCCCGCTTATGGTCTCCATATGATGTACATAAACACAGCCTCACATACATTTCTAAAAATTGAAAGATGTGTGGGGCCACTGAAAGGGCTCAATAATTAACAGCATTGTCTCCTCTTCCAGAGAACCTGGGATGAACTACCAGCAACTATATGGTGGCCCATCTCCAGTTCCAGGGGATCAGACAGAGAGACAGACATACACACAGATAGAGATAAGGATGGAGGCCTGCCTGGTCTTTCTTTCTTTCTTATTCTTTTTAAGAAATGTTTATTTATTTATTTATGTATTTATTAGATATAAGTACACTGTAGCTGTCTTCAGACACTCCATTAGAGTGTGTCAGATTCTGGAGAATCTAAATCCCTCTTATGGTCTGCATATGATGTACATAAACACAGCCTCACATATACTTCTCAAAATTTAAAGATGGATGGGGCCACTGAAATGGCTCAACAATTAACAGCATTGTCTCCTCTTCCAGAGAACCTGTGATCAACTATCAGACACTATTGTGGCCCATCTCCAGTTCCAAAAGATCAGACAGACAGACAGACAGACAGACAGACAGACAGACAGAGATAAGGATGGCAGGCCTGCCTGGTCTTTCTTTTTTCTTATCATTTTTAAAAAAATGTTTATTTATTTATTTATTTATTTATTTATTTATTTATTTATTTATGTATGTATTTATTAGATATAAGTACACTGTAGCTGTCTTCAGACACTCCAGAAGAGGGTGTAGGATTCTGGAGAATCTAAATCCCTCTTATGGTCTGCATATGATGTACATAAACACAGCCTCACATATACTTCTAAAAATTTAAAGATGTGTGGGGCCACTGAAAGGGCTCAACAATTAACAGCATTGTCTCCTCTTCCAGAGAACCTGGGATCAACTACCAGCAACTATATGGTGGCCCACCTCCAGTTCCAGGGGATCAGACAGACAGACAGAGATAAGGATGGCAGGCCTGCCTGGTCTTTCTCTCTTTCTTATCTTTGTAAAAAAATGTTTATTTATTTATTTATTTATTTATTTATTTATTTATTTACGTATGTATTTATTAGATATAAGTACACTGTAGCTGTCTTCAGACACTCCAGAAGAGGGTGTCAGATTCTGGAGAATATAAATCCCTCTTATGGTCTGCATATGATGGACATAAATACATATTCACATACACTTCTAAAAATTTCAAGATGGGTGGGGCCACTAAAGGGCTCAACAATTAACAGCATTGTCTCTTCTTCCAGAGAACCTGGGATCAACTACCAGCAACTATATGGTGGCCCATCTCCAGTTCCAGGGGATCAGACAGACAGACAGACAGACAGAGATAAGTAGGGCAGGCCTGCCTGGTCTTTCTTTCTTTCTTATCCTTTTCAAATAATGTTTATTTATTTATTTAATTTTTTATTTATATATTTATTAGATATAAGTACACTGTAGTTGTCTTCAGACACTCCAGAAGAGGGTGTCAGATTCTGCAGAATCTAAATCCCTCTTATGGTCTGCATATGATGTACATAAACACAGCCTAACATATACTTCTAAAAATTTAAAGATAGGTGGAGCCACTGAAAGGGCTCAACAATTAACAGCATTGTCTCCTCTTCCAGAGAACCTGGGATCAACTAACAGCAACTATATGGTGGCCCATCTCCAGTTCCAAGGGATCAGACAGACAGACAGACAGATTGACAGAGTTAAGGATGGCAGGCCTGCCTGGTCTTTCTTTCTTTCATATCCTTTTTTAAAAATGTTTATTTATTTATTTATATGTTTATTAGATATAAGTACACTGTAGCCGTCTTCAGACACTCCAGAAGAAGGTGTCAGATTCTGAAGAATCTAAATCCCTCTTATGATCTGCATATGATGTACATAAACACAGCCTCACATTTTCTTCTTAAAATTTAAAGGTGGGGGGGGGCCACTGAAAGGGCTCAGCAATTAACAGCATTGTCTCCTCTTCCAGAGAACCTGGGATCAACTAGCTGCAACTATATGGTGGCCCATCTCCACTCCCAGGGGATCAGACAGACAGACAGACAGACAAGGATAAGGATGGCAGGCCTGCCTTGTCTTTCTTTCTTTCTTATCCTTTTTAAAAAATGTTTATTTATTTATGTATTTATTAGATATAAGAACATTGTAGCTGTCTTCAGACACTCCAGAAGAGGGTGTCAGATTCTGGAGAATCTAAATCCCTCTTATGGTCTGCATATGATGTACATAAACACAGCCTCACATATAGTACTAAAAATTTAAAGACGGGTGGGGCCACTGAAAGCGCTCAACAATTAACAGCATTGTCATCTCTTCCAGAGAACCTGGGATCAACTACCAGCACCTATATGGTGGCCCATCTCCAGTTCCAGGGGATCAGAACGACAGACAGACAGACAGACAGAGATAAGGATGGCAGGCTGCCTGGTCTTTCTTTCTTTCTTATCTGGTTTAAATAATGTTTATTTATTTATTTATTCATTTATTTATTTATTTATTAGATATAAGTACACTGTTGCTGTCTTCAGACACTCCAGAAGAGGGTGTTAGATGCTGGAGAATCTAAATCCCTCTTATGGTCTGCATATGATGTACATAAACACAGCCTCACATATACTTCTAAATATTTAAAGAAGTGGGGGGCCACTGAAAGGGCTCAACAATTAACAGCATTGTCTCCTCTTCCAGAGAACCTTGGATCAACTACCAGCAACTATATGGTGGCCCATCACCAGTTCCAGGGGATCAGACAGACAGACAGACAGACAGAGTTAAGGATGGCAGGCCTGCCTGGTCTAACTTTCTTTCTTATCCTTTTTAAAAAATGTTTATTTATTTATTTCTTTATTTATTTATGTATTTATTATATATAAGTACACTGTAGCTGTCTTCAGACACTCCAGTAGAGGGTGTCAGATTCTGGAGAATCTAAATCCTCTTATAATCTGAATATGATGTACATAAACACAGCCTCACATATACTTCTAAATATTTAAAGAAGTGTGGGGCCACTGAAAGGGCTCAACAATTAACAGCATTGTCTCCTCTTCCAGAGAACCTGGGATAAACTACCAGCAACACTATGGTGGCCCATCTCCAGTTCCAGGGAATCAGACAGACAGACAGACAGACAGACAGACAGAGATAAGGGCGGCAGGCCTGCCTGGTCTTTCTTACTTTCTTATCCTTTTCAAAAAATGTTTATTTATTTATTTATTTATTTATTCATTTGTTTATTTATTTATGTATTTATTAGATATAAGTACACTGTAGCTGTCTTCAGACACTCCAGAAGAGGGTGTCAGATTCTAGAGAATCTAAATCCCTCTTATGGTCTGCATATGATGTACATAAATACAGCCTCACATTTTCTTCTAAAAATTTAAAGATGGGTGGGGCCCCAGAAATGGCTCAACAATTAACAGCATTGCCTCTTCTTCCAGAGAACCTTGGATAAACTACCAGCAACTATATGGTGGCCCATCACCAGTTCCAGGGTATCAGACAGTCAGACAGAGAGACAGAGATAAGGAACGGAGGCCTGCCTGGTCTTTCTTTCTTTCTTATACTTTTAAAAAAATGTTTATTTATTTATTTATTTATTTATTAGATATAAGTACACTGTAGCTGACTTCAGACACTCTAGAAGAGGGTGTCATCTTCTGGAGAATCTAAATCCCTCTTATAATCTGCATATGATGTACATAAACACAGCCTCACATATACTTCTAAAAATTTAAAGATGGGTGGGCCCACTGAAAGGGCTCATCAATTAACAGCATTGTCTCCTCTTCCAGAGAACGTGGGATCAACTACCAGCAACTATATGGTGGCCCATCTCAAGTTGCAGGGGATCAGACAGACAGACAGACAGACAGAGATAAGGATGGTAGTCATGCCTGATTTTTCTTTCTTTCTTATTCTTTTTAAAAATGTTTATTTATTTATTTATTCATTTATTCATTTATTTATTTATGTATTTATTAGATATATGTACACTGTAGCTGTCTTCAGACTCTCCACAAGAGGGTGTCAGATTCTGGAGAATCTATATCCCTCTTATGGTCTGCATATGATGTACATAAACACAGCCTCACATATACTTCTAAAAATTTAAAGATGTGTGGGGCCACTGAAAGGGCTCAACAATTAACAGCATTGTCTCCTCTTCCAGAGGACCTGGGATCAACTACCAGCAACTATATTGTGGCCCATCTCCAGTTCCAGGGGATCTGACAGACATACAGACAGACAGACAGACATGGATTGCAGGACTGCCTGGTTTTTCTTTCTTTCTTATACATTTTAAAAATTTTTATTTATTTATATATGTATTTATTAGATATAAGTACACTGTAGCTGTCTTCAGACACTTCAGAAGAGGGTGTCATATTCTGGAGAATCTAAATCCCTCTTATGGTCTGCATATGATGTACATAAACACAGCCTCACATATACTTCTAAAAATTTAAAGATGTGTGGGGCCACTGAAACGGCTCAACAATTAACAGCATTGTCTCCTCTACCAGAGAACCTGGGATCAAATACCAGCAACTATATGGTGGCCCATCTCCAGTTCCAGGGGATCAGGCAGACAAAGAGACAGACAGACAAGGGTGGCAGGCCTCCCTGGTTTTTCTTTCTTTCTTATCCTTTTTTAAAAATGTTTATTTATTTATTTATTTATTTATTTATTTATTTATTTATTTATTTATTAGATATAAGTACACTGTAGCTGTCTTCAGACACTCCAGAAGAGGGTGTCAGATTCTGGATAATATAAATCCCTCTTATGGTCTGCATATGATGGACATAAACACAGCCTCATATTTTCTTCTAAAAATTTAAAGATGGGTGGGACCCCAGAAATGGCTCAACAATTAACAGCATTGCCTCTTCTTCCAGAGAACCTTGGATAAACTACCAGCAACTATATGGTGGCCCATCTGCAGTTCCAGGGTATCAGACAGTCAGACAGAGAGACAGAAATAAGGATGGAGGCCTGCCTGGTCTTTCTTTCTCACTTATACTTTTAAAAAAATGTTTATTTATTTATTTATTTATTATTTATTTATTTACTTATTTATTTATATATGTATTTATTAGATATAAGTACACTGTAGCTGTCTTCAGACACTCTAGAAGAGGGTGTCATCTTCTGGAGAATCTAAATCCCTCTTATGGTCTGCATATGATGTACATAAACACAACCTCACATATACTTCTAAATATTTAAAGATGGGTGGACCCACTGAAAGGGCTCAACAATTAACAGCATTGTCTCCTCTTCCAGAGAACGTGGGATCAACTACCAGCAACTATATGGTGGCCCATCTCAAGTTGCAGGGGATCAGGCAGACAAAGAGACAGACAGTCAAGGGTGGCAGGCCTCCCTGGTTTTCTTTCTTTCTTATCCTTTTTAAAAAATGTTTATTTATTTACTTATGTATTTATTAGATATAAGTACACTGTAGCTGTCTTCAGACACTCCAGAACAGGGTGTCAGATCCTGGAGAATATAAATCCCTCTTATGGTCTGCATATGATGGACATAAACACAGATTCACATACACTTCTAAAAATTTAAAGATGGGTGGGGCCACTGAAAGGGCTCAACAATTAACAGCATTGTCTCTTCTTCCAGATAACCTGGGATCAACTACCAGCAACTATATGGTGGCCCATCTCAAGTTCCAGGGGATCAGACAGACAGACAGACAGACAGAGATAAGGATGGCAGGCCTGCCTGGTCTTACTTTCTTTCTTATCCTTTTTAAAAAAATGTTTATTTATTTATTTCTTTATTTATTTATGTATTTATTATATATAAGTGCACTGTAGCTGTCTTCAGACACTCCAGTAGAGGGTGTCAGATTCTGGAGAATCTAAATCCTCTTATAATCTGAATAATATGTACATAAACACAGCCTCATATATACTTCTAAATATTTAAAGAAGTGTGGGGCCACTGAAAGGGCTCAACAATTAACAGCATTGTCTCCTCTTCCAGAGAACCTTGGATCAACTACCAGCAACTATATGGTGGCCCATCTCTAGTTCCCGGGGATCAGATAGACAGACAGACAGACAGACAGAGATATGGATGGCAGGCCTGCCTGGTCTTTCTTTCTTTCTTATCCTTTTTAAAAAATGTTTATTTATTTATGTATTTATTAGATATAAGAACACTGTAGCTGTCTTCAGACACTCCAGAAGAGGGTGTCATATTCTGGAGAATCTAAATCCCTCTTATGGTCTGCATATTATGTACATAAACACAGCCTCACATATAGTACTAAAAATTTAACGATGGGTGGGGCCACTGAAAGTGCTCAACAATTAACAGCATTGTCTCCTCTTCCAGAGAACCTGGGAGCAACTACCAGCACCTATATGGTGGCCCATCTCCAGTTCCAGGGGATCAGAACAACAGACAGACAGACAGACAGACAGAGATAAGGATGGCAGGCCTGCCTCGTCTTTCTTTCTTTCTTATCTGGTTTAAATAATGTTTATTTATTTATTTATTTATTTATTTATTTATTTATTTATTTATTTATGTATTTATTAGATATAAGTACACTGTAGCTGTCTTCAGACACTCCAGAAGAGGGTGTCAGATTCTGATGAATCTAAATCCCTCTTCTGGTCTGCATATGATGTACATAAACACAGCCTCACATACACTTCTAAAAATTTAAAGATGGGTAGGGCCACTGATAGGGCTCAACAATTATCACTATTGTCTCCTCTTCCAGAGAACCTGGGATCAACTACCAGCAACTATATGGTAGCCCATCTCCAGTTCCAGGGGATCAGACAGACAGACAGATAGACAGAGATAAGGATGGCAGGCCTGCCTGGTCTTACATTCTTTCTTATCCTTTTAAAAAAATGTTTATTTATTTATTTATTTATTTATTTATTTATTTATTTATTTATGTATTTATTATATATAAGTACACTGTAGCTGTCTTCAGACACTCCAGTAGAGGGTGTCAGATTCTGGAGAATCTAAATCCTCTTATAATCTGAATATGATGTACATAAACACAGCCTCACATATACTTCTAAATATTTAAAGAAATGTGGGGCCACTGAAAGGGCTCTACAATTAACAGCATTGTCTCCTCTTCCAGAGAACCTGGGATAAACTACCAGCAACACTATGGTGGCCCATCTCCAGTTCCAGGGGATCAGACAGACAGACAGACAGATAGACAGAGATAAGGGCCGCAGGCCTGCCTGGTCTTTCTTACTTTCTTATCCTTTTTAAAAAATGTTTATTTATTTATTTATTTATTTATTTATTCATTTGTTTATTTATTTATGTATTTATTAGATATAAGTACACTGTAGCTGTCTTCAGACACTCCAGAAGAGGGTGTCAGATTCTAGAGAATCTAAATCCCTCTTATGGTCTGCATATGATGTACATAAACACAGCCTCACATTTTCTTCTAAAAATTTAAAGATGGGTGGGGCCCCAGAAATGGCTCAACAATTAACAGCATTGCCTCTTCCTTCAGAGAACCTTGGATAAACTACCAGCACCTATATGGTGGCCCATCAACAGTTCCAGGGTATCAGACAGTCAGACAGAGAGACAGAGATAAGGAACGGAGGCCTGCCTGGTCTTTTTTTCTTTCTTATACTTTTAAAAAAATGTTTATTTATTTATTTATTTATTTATTTATTTATTTATTTATTTATTTATTTATTTATTAGATATAAGTACACTGTAGCTGACTTCAGACACTCTAGAAGAGGGTGTCATCTTCTGGAGAATCTAAATCCCTCTTATGGTCTGCATATGATGTACATAAACACAGCCTCACATATACTTCTAAAAATTTAAAGAAGTGTGGGCCCACTGAAAGGGCTCAACAATTAACAGCATTGTCTCCTCTTCCAGAGAACGTGGGATCAACTACCTGCAACTATATGGTGGCCCATCTCAAGTTGCAGGGGATCAGACAGACAGACAGACAGACAGAGATAAGGTTGGCAGTCCTGCCTGATTTTTCTTTCTTTCTTATCCTTTTTAAAAATGTTTATTTACTTATTTATTCATTTATTCATTTATTTATTTATGTATTTATTAGATATATGTACACTGTAGCTGTCTTCAGACTCTCCAGAAGAGGGTGTCAGATTCTGGAGAATCTATATCCCTCTTATGGTCTGCATATGATGTACATAAACACAGCCTCACATATACTTCTAAAAATTTAAAGATGGGTGGGGCCACTGAAAGGGCTCAACAATTAACAGCATTGTCTCCTCTTCCAGAGGACCTGGGATCAACTACCAGCAACTATATTGTGCCCCATCTCCAGTTCCAGGGGATCTGACAGACATACATACAGACAGACAGACAAGGATTGCAGGACTGCCTGGTTTTTCTTTCTTTCTCATACATTTTAAAAATTTTTATTTATTTATATATGTATTTATTAGATATAAGTACACTGTAGCTGTCTTCAGACACTTCAGAAGAGGGTGTCTTATGCTGGAGAATCTAAATCCCTCTTATGGTCTGCATATGATGTACATAAACACAGCCTCACATATACTTCAAAAAATTTAAAGATGTGTGGGGCCACTGAAACGGCTCAACTATTAACAGCATTGTCTCCTCTACCAGAGAACCTGGGATCAAATACCAGCAACTATATGGTGGCCCATCTCCAGATCCAGGGGATCAGGCAGACAAAGAGACAGACAGAAAAGGGTGGCAGGCCTCCCTGGTTTTTCTTTCTTTCTTATCCTTTTTAAAAAATGTTTATTTATTTATTTATTTATGTATTTATTAGATATAAGTACACTGTAGCTGTCTTCAGACACTCCAGAAGAGGGTGTCAGATTCTGGATAATATAAATCCCTCTTATGGTCTGCATATGATGGACATAAACACAGCCTCATATTTTCTTCTAAAAATTTAAAGATGGGTGGGGCCCCAGAAATGGCTCAACAATTAACAGCATTGCCTCTTCTTCCAGAGAACCTTGGATAAACTACCAGCAACTATATGGTGGCCCATCTCCAGTTCCAGGGTATCAGACAGTCAGACAGAGAGACAGAGATAAGAATGGAGGCCTGCCTTGTCTTTCTTTCTTTCTTATACTTTTAAAAAAATGTTTGTTTATTTATTTATTTATTTATTTATTTATTTACTTATTTATTTATATATGTATTTATTAGATATAAGTACACTGTAGCTGTCTTCAGACACTCTAGAAGATGGTGTCATCTTCTGGAGAATCTAAATCCCTCTTATGGTCTGCATATGATGTACATAAACACAGCCTCTCATATACTTCTAAATATTTAAAGATGGGTGGGCCCACTGAAAGGGCTCAACAATTAACACCATTGTCTCCTCTTCCAGAGAACGTGGGATCAACTACCAGCAACTATATGGTGGCCCATCTCAAGTTGCAGGGGATCAGGCAGACAAAGAGACAGACAGACAAGGGTGGGAGGCCTCCCTGGTTTTTCTTTCTTTCTTATCCTTTTTAAAAAATGTTTATTTATTTACTTATGTATTTATTAGATATAAGTACACTCTAGCTGTCTTCAGACACTCCAGAACAGGGTGTCAGATTCTGGAGAATATAAATCCCTCTTATGGTCTGCATATGATGGACATAAACACAGATTCACATACACTTCTAAAAATTTAAAGATGGGTGGGGCCACTGAAAGGGCTCAACAATTAACAGCATTGTCTCTTCTTCCAGATAACCTGGGATCAACTACCAGCAACTATATGGTGGCCCATCTCAAGTTACAGCGGATCAGACAGACAGACAGCAGACAGATATAAGGAGGTCAGGCCTGCCTGGTCTTTCTTTCTTTCTTATTCTTTTAAAATAATGTTTATTTATTTATTTATTTATTTATTTATTTATTTCTGTATGTATATTAGATATAAGTACACTGTAGTTGTCTTCAGACACTCCAGAAGAGGGTGTCAGATTCTGGAGAATCTAAATCCCTCTTATGGTCTGCATATGATGTACATAAACACAGCCTAACATATACTTCTAAAAATTTAAAGATAGGTGGAGCCACTGAAAGGGCTCAACAATTAACAGCATTGTCTCCTCTTCCAGAGAACCTGGGATCAACTAACAGCAACTATATGGTGGCCCATCTCCAGTTCCAAGGGATCAGACAGACTGACAGACAGACAGACTGACAGAG
Organism: Mus caroli; assembly: GCF_978045245.1. Classification (NCBI taxonomy): domain Eukaryota; kingdom Metazoa; phylum Chordata; class Mammalia; order Rodentia; family Muridae; genus Mus; species Mus caroli. The sequence continues at coordinate 81,083 of NW_028227603.1, forward strand.
ATAAGGATGGCAGGCCTGCCTTATCTTTCTTTCTCTCTTATCCTTTTTAAAAAATGTTTATGTATTTATTTATATGTTTATTAGATATAAGTACACTGTAGCCGTCTTCAGACACTCCAGAAGAAGGTGTCAGATTCTGGAGAATCTAAATCCCTCTTATGGTCTGCATATGATGTACATAAACACAGCCTCACATTTACTTCTTAAAATTTAACGGTGGGGGGACCATTGAAAGGGCTCAGCAATTAACAGCATTGTCTCCTCTACCAGAGAACCTGGGATCAACTACCAGCACCTATATGGTGGCCCATCACCAGTTGCAGGGGATCAGAACGACAGACAGACAGACAGACAGACAGAGATAAGGATGGCAGGCCTGCCTGGTCTTTCTTTCTTTCTTATCCGGTTTAAATAATGTTTATTTATTTGTTTATTTATTTATTTATTTATTTATTTATTTATTTATGTATTTATTAGATATAAGTACACTGTAGCTGTCTTCAGACACTCCAGTAGAGGGTGTCAGATTCTGGAGAATCTAAATCCTCTTATAATCTCAATATGATGTACATAAACACAGCCTCACATATACTTCTAAATATTTAAAGAAGTGTGGGGCCACTGAAAGGGCTCAACAATTAACAGCATTGTTTCCTCTTCCAGAGAACGTGGGATCAACTACCAGCAACTATATGGTGGCCCATCTCCAGTTCCAGGGGATCAGACAGACAGACAGACAGACAGAGATAAGGATGGCAGGCCTGCCTGGTCTTACTTTCTTTCTTACTCTTTTTAAAAAATATTTATTTATTTATTTATTTATTTATTTATTTATTTATTTATTTATTTATTATAAGTACACTGTAGCTGTCTTCAGACACTCCAGTAGAGGGTGTCAGATTCTGGAGAATCTAAATCCTCTTATAATCTGAATATGATGTACATAAAAAGGCCTCACATATACTTCTAAATATTTAAAGAAGTGTGGGGCCACTGAAAGGGCTCAACAATTAACATCATTGTCTCCTCTTCCAGAGAACCTTGGATCAACTACCAGCAACTATATGGTGGCCAATCTCCAGTTCCCGGGGATCAGATCGACAGACAGACAGACAGACAGAGATATGGATTGCAGGCCTGCCTGTTCTTTCTTTCTTTCTTATCCTTTTTAAAAAATGTTTATTTATTTATTTATTTATCTATTTATTTATTAGATATAAGTACACTGTAGCTGTCTTCAGACACTCCAGAAGAGGGTGTCATCTTCTGGAGAATCTAAATCCCTCTTATGGTCTGCATATGATGTACATAAACACAGCCTCACATATACTTCTAAATATTTAAAGACGGGTGGCGCCACTGAAAGGGCTCAAAAATTAACAGCATTGTCTCCTCTTCCAGAGCACCTGGGATCAAATACCAGCAACTATATGGTGGCCCATCTCCAGTTCCAGGGGATCAGGCAGACAAAGAGACAGACAGAAAAGGGTGGCAGGCCTCCCTGGTTTTTCTTTCTTTCTTATCCTTTTTAAAAAAATGTTTATTTATTTATTTATTTATGTATTTATTAGATATAAGTACACTGTAGCTGTCTTCAGACACTCCAGAAGAGGGTGTCAGATTCTGGAGAATATAAATCCCTCTTATGGTCTGCATATGATGGACATAAACACAGCCTCATATTTTCTTCTAAAAATTTAAAGATGGGTGGGGCCCCAGAAATGGCTCAACAATTAACAGCATTGCCTCTTCTTCCAGAGAACCTTGGATAAACTACCAGCAACTATATTTTGGCCCATCTCCAGTTCCAGGGTATCAGACAGTCAGACAGAGAGACAGAGATAAGAATGGAGGCCTGCCTGGTCTTTCTTTCTTTCTTATACTTTTAAAAAAATGTTTATTTATTTATTTATTTATTTATTTATTTATTTACTTATTTATTTATATATGTATTTATTAGATATAAGTACACTGTAGCTGTCTTCAGACACTCTAGGAGATGGTGTCATCTTCTGGAGAATTTAATTCCCTCTTATGGTCTGCATATGATGTACATAAACACAGCCTCACATATACTTCTAAATATTTAAAGATGGGTGGGCCCACTGAAAGGGCTCAACAATTAACACCATTGTCTCCTCTTCCAGAGAACGTGGGATCAACTACCAGCAACTATATGGTGGCCCATCTCAAGTTGCAGGGGATCAGGCAGACAAAGAGACAGACAGACAAGGGTGGGAGGCCTCCCTGGTTTTTCTTTCTTTCTTATCCTTTTTAAAAAATGTTTATTTATTTACTTATGTATTTATTAGATATAAGTACACTCTAGCTGTCTTCAGACACTCCAGAACAGGGTGTCAGATTCTGGAGAATATAAATCCCTCTTATGGTCTGCATATGATGGACATAAACACAGATTCACATACACTTCTAAAAATTTAAAGATGGGTGGGGCCACTGAAAGGGCTCAACAATTAACAGCATTGTCTCTTCTTCCAAATAACCTGGGATCAACTACCAGCAACTATATGGTGGCCCATCTCAAGTTCCAGGGGATCAGACAGACAGACAGACAAACAGAGATAAGGAGGTCAGGCCTGCCTGGTCTTTCTTTCTTTCTTATTCTTTTTAAAAAATGTTTATTTATTTATTTATTTATTTATTTATTTATTTATTTATTTATTTATGTATTTATTAGATATAAGTACACTGTAGCTGTCTTCAGACACTCCAGTAGAGGGTGTCAGATTCTGGAGAATCTAAATCCTCTTATAATCTCAATATGATGTACATAAACACAGCCTCACATATACTTCTAAATATTTAAAGAAGTGTGGGGCCACTGAAAGGGCTCAACAATTAACAGCATTGTCTCCTCTTCCAGAGAACCTGGGATCAACTACCAGCAACTATATGGTGGCCCATCTCCAGTTCCAGGGGATCAGACAGACAGACAGACAGACAGACAGAGATAAGGATGGCAGGCCTGCCTGGTCTTACTTTCTTTCTTACCCTTTTTAAAAAATGTTTATTTATTTATTTATTTATTTATTTATTTATTTATTTATTTATTATATATAAGTACACTGTAGCTGTCTTCAGACACTCCAGTAGAGGGTGTCAGATTCTGGAGAATCTAAATCCTCTTATAATCTGAATATGATGTACATAAAAAGGCCTCACATATACTTCTAAATATTTAAAGAAGTGTGGGGCCACTGAAAGGGCTCAACAATTAACAGCATTGTCTCCTCTTCCAGAGAACCTTGGATCAACTACCAGCAACTATATGGTGGCCGATCTCCAGTTCCCGGGGATCAGATTGACAGACAGACAGACAGACAGAGATATGGATGGCAGGCCTGCCTGTTCTTTCTTTCTTTCTTATCCTTTTTAAAAAATGTTTATTTATTTATTTATTTATTTATTTATTTATTTATATATGTATTTATTAGATATAAGTACACTGTAGCTGTCTTCAGACACTCTAGGAGATGGTGTCATCTTCTGGAGAATTTAATTCCCTCTTATGGTCTGCATATGATGTACATAAACACAGCCTCACATATACTTCTAAATATTTAAAGATGGGTGGGCCCACTGAAAGGGCTCAACAATTAACACCATTGTCTCCTCTTCCAGAGAACGTGGGATCAACTACCAGCAACTATATGGTGGCCCATCTCAAGTTGCAGGGGATCAGGCAGACAAAGAGACAGACAGACAAGGGTGGGAGGCCTCCCTGGTTTTTCTTTCTTTCTTATCCTTTTTAAAAAATGTTTATTTATTTACTTATGTATTTATTAGATATAAGTACACTCTAGCTGTCTTCAGACACTCCAGAACAGGGTGTCAGATTCTGGAGAATATAAATCCCTCTTATGGTCTGCATATGATGGACATAAACACAGATTCACATACACTTCTAAAAATTTAAAGATGGGTGGGGCCACTGAAAGGGCTCAACAATTAACAGCATTGTCTCTTCTTCCAAATAACCTGGGATCAACTACCAGCAACTATATGGTGGCCCATCTCAAGTTCCAGGGGATCAGACAGACAGACAGACAAACAGAGATAAGGAGGTCAGGCCTGCCTGGTCTTTCTTTCTTTCTTATTCTTTTTAAAAAATGTTTATTTATTTATTTATTTATTTATTTATTTATTTATTTATTTATTTATTTATTTATGTATTTATTAGATATAAGTACACTGTAGCTGTCTTCAGACACTCCAGTAGAGGGTGTCAGATTCTGGAGAATCTAAATCCTCTTATAATCTCAATATGATGTACATAAACACAGCCTCACATATACTTCTAAATATTTAAAGAAGTGTGGGGCCACTGAAAGGGCTCAACAATTAACAGCATTGTCTCCTCTTCCAGAGAACCTGGGATCAACTACCAGCAACTATATGGTGGCCCATCTCCAGTTCCAGGGGATCAGACAGACAGACAGACAGACAGACAGAGATAAGGATGGCAGGCCTGCCTGGTCTTACTTTCTTTCTTACCCTTTTTAAAAAATGTTTATTTATTTATTTATTTATTTATTTATTTATTTATTTATTATATATAAGTACACTGTAGCTGTCTTCAGACACTCCAGTAGAGGGTGTCAGATTCTGGAGAATCTAAATCCTCTTATAATCTGAATATGATGTACATAAAAAGGCCTCACATATACTTCTAAATATTTAAAGAAGTGTGGGGCCACTGAAAGGGCTCAACAATTAACAGCATTGTCTCCTCTTCCAGAGAACCTTGGATCAACTACCAGCAACTATATGGTGGCCGATCTCCAGTTCCCGGGGATCAGATTGACAGACAGACAGACAGACAGAGATATGGATGGCAGGCCTGCCTGTTCTTTCTTTCTTTCTTATCCTTTTTAAAAAATGTTTATTTATTTATTTATTTATTTATTTATATATGTATTTATTAGATATAAGTACACTGTAGCTGTCTTCAGACACTCTAGGAGATGGTGTCATCTTCTGGAGAATTTAATTCCCTCTTATGGTCTGCATATGATGTACATAAACACAGCCTCACATATACTTCTAAATATTTAAAGATGGGTGGGCCCACTGAAAGGGCTCAACAATTAACACCATTGTCTCCTCTTCCAGAGAACGTGGGATCAACTACCAGCAACTATATGGTGGCCCATCTCAAGTTGCAGGGGATCAGGCAGACAAAGAGACAGACAGACAAGGGTGGGAGGCCTCCCTGGTTTTTCTTTCTTTCTTATCCTTTTTAAAAAATGTTTATTTATTTACTTATGTATTTATTAGATATAAGTACACTCTAGCTGTCTTCAGACACTCCAGAACAGGGTGTCAGATTCTGGAGAATATAAATCCCTCTTATGGTCTGCATATGATGGACATAAACACAGATTCACATACACTTCTAAAAATTTAAAGATGGGTGGGGCCACTGAAAGGGCTCAACAATTAACAGCATTGTCTCTTCTTCCAAATAACCTGGGATCAACTACCAGCAACTATATGGTGGCCCATCTCAAGTTCCAGGGGATCAGACAGACAGACAGACAAACAGAGATAAGGAGGTCAGGCCTGCCTGGTCTTTCTTTCTTTCTTATTCTTTTAAAATAATGTTTATTTATTTATTTATTTATTTATTTATTTATTTATTTATTTCTGTATGTATGTATTAGATATAAGTACACTGTAGTTGTCTTCAGACACTCCAGAAGAGGGTGTCAGATTCTGGAGAATCTAAATCCCTCTTATGGTCTGCATATGATGTACATAAATACAGCCTAACATATACTTCTAAAAATTTAAAGATAGGTGGAGCCACTGAAAGGGCTCAACAATTAACAGCATTGTCTCCTCTTCCAGAGAACCTGGGATCAACTAACAGCAACTATATGGTGGCCCATCTCCAGTTCCAAGGGATCAGACAGACTGACAGACAGACAGACTGACAGAGATAAGGATGGCAGGCCTGCCTTATCTTTCTTTCTCTCTTATCCTTTTTAAAAAATGTTTATGTATTTATTTATATGTTTATTAGATATAAGTACACTGTAGCCGTCTTCAGACACTCCAGAAGAAGGTGTCAGATTCTGGAGAATCTAAATCCCTCTTATGGTCTGCATATGATGTACATAAACACAGCCTCACATTTACTTCTTAAAATTTAACGGTGGGGGGACCATTGAAAGGGCTCAGCAATTAACAGCATTGTCTCCTCTACCAGAGAACCTGGGATCAACTACCAGCACCTATATGGTGGCCCATCACCAGTTGCAGGGGATCAGAACGACAGACAGACAGACAGACAGACAGACAGAGAAAAGGATGGCAGGCCTGCCTGGTCTTACTTTCTTTCTTATCCTTTTTAAAAAATGTTTATTTATTTATTTATTTATTTATTTATTTATTTATTTATGTATTTATTAGATATAAGTACACTGTAGCTGTCTTCAGACACTCCAGTAGAGCGTGTCAGATTCTGGAGAATCTAAATCCTCTTATAATCTCAATATGATGTACATAAACACAGCCTCACATATACTTCTAAATATTTAAAGAAGTGTGGGGCCACTGAAAGGGCTCAACAATTAACAGCATTGTCTCCTCTTCCAGAGAACCTGGGATCAACTATCAGCAACTATATGGTGGCCCATCTCCAGTTCCAGGGGATCAGACAGACAGACAGACAGACAGACAGAGATAAGGATGGCAGGCCTGCCTGGTCTTACTTTCTTTCTTACCCTTTTTAAAAAATGTTTATTTATTTATTTATTTATTTATTTATTTATTATATATAAGTACACTGTAGCTGTCTTCAGACACTCCAGTAGAGGGTGTCAGATTCTGGAGAATCTAAATCCTCTTATAATCTGAATATGATGTACATAAAAAGGCCTCACATATACTTCTAAATATTTAAAGAAGTGTGGGGCCACTGAAAGGGCTCAACAATTAACAGCATTGTCTCCTCTTCCAGAGAACCTTGGATCAACTACCAGCAACTATATGGTGGCCGATCTCCAGTTCCCGGGGATCAGATTGACAGACAGACAGACAGACAGAGATATGGATGGCAGGCCTGCCTGTTCTTTCTTTCTTTCTTATCCTTTTTAAAAAATGTTTATTTATTTATTTATTTATTTATTTATTTATATATGTATTTATTAGATATAAGTACACTGTAGCTGTCTTCAGACACTCTAGGAGATGGTGTCATCTTCTGGAGAATTTAATTCCCTCTTATGGTCTGCATATGATGTACATAAACACAGCCTCACATATACTTCTAAATATTTAAAGATGGGTGGGCCCACTGAAAGGGCTCAACAATTAACACCATTGTCTCCTCTTCCAGAGAACGTGGGATCAACTACCAGCAACTATATGGTGGCCCATCTCAAGTTGCAGGGGATCAGGCAGACAAAGAGACAGACAGACAAGGGTGGGAGGCCTCCCTGGTTTTTCTTTCTTTCTTATCCTTTTTAAAAAATGTTTATTTATTTACTTATGTATTTATTAGATATAAGTACACTCTAGCTGTCTTCAGACACTCCAGAACAGGGTGTCAGATTCTGGAGAATATAAATCCCTCTTATGGTCTGCATATGATGGACATAAACACAGATTCACATACACTTCTAAAAATTTAAAGATGGGTGGGGCCACTGAAAGGGCTCAACAATTAACAGCATTGTCTCTTCTTCCAAATAACCTGGGATCAACTACCAGCAACTATATGGTGGCCCATCTCAAGTTCCAGGGGATCAGACAGACAGACAGACAAACAGAGATAAGGAGGTCAGGCCTGCCTGGTCTTTCTTTCTTTCTTATTCTTTTAAAATAATGTTTATTTATTTATTTATTTATTTATTTATTTATTTATTTATTTATTTCTGTATGTATTTATTAGATATAAGTACACTGTAGTTGTCTTCAGACACTCCAGAAGAGGGTGTCAGATTCTGGAGAATCTAAATCCCTCTTATGGTCTGCATATGATGTACATAAATACAGCCTAACATATACTTCTAAAAATTTAAAGATAGGTGGAGCCACTGAAAGGGCTCAACAATTAACAGCATTGTCTCCTCTTCCAGAGAACCTGGGATCAACTAACAGCAACTATATGGTGGCCCATCTCCAGTTCCAAGGGATCAGACAGACTGACAGACAGACAGACTGACAGAGATAAGGATGGCAGGCCTGCCTTATCTTTCTTTCTCTCTTATCCTTTTTAAAAAATGTTTATGTATTTATTTATATGTTTATTAGATATAAGTACACTGTAGCCGTCTTCAGACACTCCAGAAGAAGGTGTCAGATTCTGGAGAATCTAAATCCCTCTTATGATCTGCATATGATGTACATAAACACAGCCTCACATTTACTTCTTAAAATTTAACGGTGGGGGGACCATTGAAAGGGCTCAGCAATTAACAGCATTGTCTCCTCTACCAGAGAACCTGGGATCAACTACCAGCACCTATATGGTGGCCCATCACCAGTTGCAGGGGATCAGAACGACAGACAGACAGACAGACAGACAGACAGACAGAGAAAAGGATGGCAGGCCTGCCTGGTCTTACTTTCTTTCTTATCCTTTTTAAAAAATGTTTATTTATTTATTTATTTATTTATTTATTTATTTATTTATTTATTTATGTATTTATTAGATATAAGTACACTGTAGCTGTCTTCAGACACTCCAGTAGAGGGTGTCAGATTCTGGAGAATCTAAATCCTCTTATAATCTCAATATGATGTACATAAACACAGCCTCACATATACTTCTAAATATTTAAAGAAGTGTGGGGCCACTGAAAGGGCTCAACAATTAACAGCATTGTCTCCTCTTCCAGAGAACCTGGGATCAACTACCAGCAACTATATGGTGGCCCATCTCCAGTTCCAGGGGATCAGACAGACAGACAGACAGACAGACAGAGATAAGGATGGCAGGCCTGCCTGGTCTTACTTTCTTTCTTACCCTTTTTAAAAAATGTTTATTTATTTATTTATTTATTTATTTATTTATTTATTTATTATATATAAGTACACTGTAGCTGTCTTCAGACACTCCAGTAGAGGGTGTCAGATTCTGGAGAATCTAAATCCTCTTATAATCTGAATATGATGTACATAAAAAGGCCTCACATATACTTCTAAATATTTAAAGAAGTGTGGGGCCACTGAAAGGGCTCAACAATTAACAGCATTGTCTCCTCTTCCAGAGAACCTTGGATCAACTACCAGCAACTATATGGTGGCCGATCTCCAGTTCCCGGGGATCAGATTGACAGACAGACAGACAGACAGAGATATGGATGGCAGGCCTGCCTGTTCTTTCTTTCTTTCTTATCCTTTTTAAAAAATGTTTATTTATTTATTTATTTATTTATTTATTTATTTATTTATATATGTATTTATTAGATATAAGTACACTGTAGCTGTCTTCAGACACTCTAGGAGATGGTGTCATCTTCTGGAGAATTTAATTCCCTCTTATGGTCTGCATATGATGTACATAAACACAGCCTCACATATACTTCTAAATATTTAAAGATGGGTGGGCCCACTGAAAGGGCTCAACAATTAACACCATTGTCTCCTCTTCCAGAGAACGTGGGATCAACTACCAGCAACTATATGGTGGCCCATCTCAAGTTGCAGGGGATCAGGCAGACAAAGAGACAGACAGACAAGGGTGGGAGGCCTCCATGGTTTTTCTTTCTTTCTTATCCTTTTTAAAAAATGTTTATTTATTTACTTATGTATTTATTAGATATAAGTACACTCTAGCTGTCTTCAGACACTCCAGAACAGGGTGTCAGATTCTGGAGAATATAAATCCCTCTTATGGTCTGCATATGATGGACATAAACACAGATTCACATACACTTCTAAAAATTTAAAGATGGGTGGGGCCACTGAAAGGGCTCAACAATTAACAGCATTGTCTCTTCTTCCAAATAACCTGGGATCAACTACCAGCAACTATATGGTGGCCCATCTCAAGTTCCAGGGGATCAGACAGACAGACAGACAAACAGAGATAAGGAGGTCAGGCCTGCCTGGTCTTTCTTTCTTTCTTATTCTTTTAAAATAATGTTTATTTATTTATTTATTTATTTATTTATTTATTTATTTATTTATTTATTTCTGTATGTATGTATTAGATATAAGTACACTGTAGTTGTCTTCAGACACTCCAGAAGAGGGTGTCAGATTCTGGAGAATCTAAATCCCTCTTATGGTCTGCATATGATGTACATAAATACAGCCTAACATATACTTCTAAAAATTTAAAGATAGGTGGAGCCACTGAAAGGGCTCAACAATTAACAGCATTGTCTCCTCTTCCAGAGAACCTGGGATCAACTAACAGCAACTATATGGTGGCCCATCTCCAGTTCCAAGGGATCAGACAGACTGACAGACAGACAGACTGACAGAGATAAGGATGGCAGGCCTGCCTTATCTTTCTTTCTCTCTTATCCTTTTTAAAAAATGTTTATGTATTTATTTATATGTTTATTAGATATAAGTACACTGTAGCCGTCTTCAGACACTCCAGAAGAAGGTGTCAGATTCTGGAGAATCTAAATCCCTCTTATGGTCTGCATATGATGTACATAAACACAGCCTCACATTTACTTCTTAAAATTTAACGGTGGGGGGACCATTGAAAGGGCTCAGCAATTAACAGCATTGTCTCCTCTACCAGAGAACCTGGGATCAACTACCAGCACCTATATGGTGGCCCATCACCAGTTGCAGGGGATCAGAACGACAGACAGACAGACAGACAGACAGACAGAGAAAAGGATGGCAGGCCTGCCTGGTCTTACTTTCTTTCTTATCCTTTTTAAAAAATGTTTATTTATTTATTTATTTATTTATTTATTTATTTATTTATTTATGTATTTATTAGATATAAGTACACTGTAGCTGTCTTCAGACACTCCAGTAGAGGGTGTCAGATTCTGGAGAATCTAAATCCTCTTATAATCTCAATATGATGTACATAAACACAGCCTCACATATACTTCTAAATATTTAAAGAAGTGTGGGGCCACTGAAAGGGCTCAACAATTAACAGCATTGTCTCCTCTTCCAGAGAACCTGGGATCAACTACCAGCAACTATATGGTGGCCCATCTCCAGTTCCAGGGGATCAGACAGACAGACAGACAGACAGACAGAGATAAGGATGGCAGGCCTGCCTGGTCTTACTTTCTTTCTTACCCTTTTTAAAAAATGTTTATTTATTTATTTATTTATTTATTTATTTATTTATTATATATAAGTACACTGTAGCTGTCTTCAGACACTCCAGTAGAGGGTGTCAGATTCTGGAGAATCTAAATCCTCTTATAATCTGAATATGATGTACATAAAAAGGCCTCACATATACTTCTAAATATTTAAAGAAGTGTGGGGCCACTGAAAGGGCTCAACAATTAACAGCATTGTCTCCTCTTCCAGAGAACCTTGGATCAACTACCAGCAACTATATGGTGGCCGATCTCCAGTTCCCGGGGATCAGATTGACAGACAGACAGACAGACAGAGATATGGATGGCAGGCCTGCCTGTTCTTTCTTTCTTTCTTATCCTTTTTAAAAAATGTTTATTTATTTATTTATTTATTTATTTATTTATCTATTTATTTATTAGATATAAGTACACTGTAGCTGTCTTCAGACACTCCAGAAGAGGGTGTCAGATTCTGGAGAATCTAAATCCCTCTTATGGTCTGCATATGATGTACATAAACACAGCCTCACATATACTTCTAAATATTTAAAGATGGGTGGCACCACTGAAAGGGCTCAACAATTAACAGCATTGTCTCCTCTTCCAGAGAACCTGGGATCAACTACCAGCAACTATTCGTGGCCCATCTCCAGTTCCCAGGTATCAGATTGACAGACAGACAGACAGACAGACAGACAGAGATATGGATGGCAGGCCTGCCTGGTCTTTCTTTCTGTCTTTTCCTTTTTAAAAAATGTTTATTTATTTATTTATTTATTTATTTATTTATTTTTATGTATTTATTAGATATAAGTACACTGTAGCTGTTCAGACACTCCAGAAGAGGGTGTCAGATTCTGGAGAATCTAAATCCCTCTTATGGTCTGCATATGATGTACGTAAACACAGCCTCACATATACTTCTAAAAATTTAAAGAAGGGTGGGGCCACTCTAAAAGCTGAACAATTAACAGCATTGTCTCCTCTTCCAGAGTACCTGGGAACAACTACCAGCAACTATATGGTGGCCCATCTCCAGTTCCAGGGTATCAGACAGACAGACAGACAGACAGACAGAGATAAGGGTGGCAGGCCTGCCTGGTCTTTCTTACTTTCTTATCATTTTTAAAAAATGTTTATTTATTTATTTATTTATTTATTTATTTATTTATTTATTTATTCATTTATTTATTTATGTATTTATTAGATATAAGTACACTGTAGCTGTCTTCAGACACTCCAGAAGAGGGTGTCAGATTCTAGAGAATCTAAATCACTCTTATGGTCTTCATATGATGTACATAAACACAGCCTCACATTTTCTTCTAAAAATTTAAAGATGGGTGGGGCCCCAGAAATGGCTCAACAATTAACAGCATTGCCTCCTATTCCAGAGATCCTTGGATAAACTACCAGCAACTATATGGTGGCCCATCTCCAGTTCCAGGGTATCAGACATTCAGACAGAGAGACAGAGATAAGGATGGAGGCCTGCCTGGTCTTTCTTTCTTTCTTATACTTTTAAAAAAATGTTTATTTACTTATTTATTTATTTATTTATTTTTTATATATTTATTAGATATAAGTACACTGTAGCTGACTTCAGACACTCTAGAAGAGGGTGTCATCTTCTGGAGAATCTAAATCCCTCTTATGGTCTGCATATGATGTACATAAACACAGCCTCACATATACTTCTAAAAATTTAAAGATGGGTGGGCCCACTGAAAGGGCTCAACAATTAACACCATTGTCTCCTCTTCCAGAGAACGTGGGATCAACTACCAGCAACTATATGGTGGCCCATCTCAAGTTGCAGGGGATCAGAAAGACAGACAGACAGAGAGCGATAAGGATGGCAGGCCTGCCTGATTTTTCTTTCCTTCTTATCCTTTTTAAAAAATGTTTATTTATTTATTTATTCATTTATTCATTTATTTATTTATTTATTTATTTATTTGTTTATTCATTTATTAGATATAAGTACACTGTAGCTGTCTTCAGACTCTCCAGAAGAGGGTGTCAGATTCTGGAGAATCAATATCCCTCTTATGGTCTGCATATGATGTACATAAACACAGCCTCACATATACTTCTAAATATTTAAAGAAGTGTGGGGCCACTGAAACGGCTCAACAATTAACAGCATTGTCTCCTCTACCAGAGAACCTGGGATCAAATACCAGCAACTATATGGTGGCCCATCTCCAGTTCTAGGGGATCAGACAGACAGACAGACAGACAGATAAGGATTGCAGGCCTGCCTGCTTTTACTTTCCTTCTTATCCTTTTTAAAAAATGTTTATTTATTTATGTATTTATTATATATAAGTACACTGTAGCTGTCTTCAGACACTCCACAAGAGGGTGACAGATTCTGGAGAATCTAAATCCCTCTTATGGTCTGCATATGATGTACATAAACACAGCCTCACATATACTTCTAAAAATTTAAAGATGTGTGGGGCCACTGAAAGGGCTCAACAATTAACAGCATTGTCTCCTCTAACAGAGAACCTGGGATCAAATACCAGCAACTATATGGTGGCCCATCTCCAGTTCCAGGGGATCAGGCAGACAAAGAGACAGACAGACAAGGGTGGCAGTCCTCACTGGTTTTTCTTTCTTTCTTATCCTATTAAAATAATGTTTATTTATTTATTTATTTATTTATTTATTTATTTATTTATTTATTAGATATAAGTACACTGTAGCTGTCTTCAGACACTCCAGAAGAGGGTGTCAGATTCTGGAGAATATAAATCCCTATTATGGTCTGCATATGATGGACATAAACACAGCCTAACATATACATCTAAAAATTTAAAGATGGGTGGGGCCACTGAAAGGGCTCAACAATTAACAGCATTGTCTCTTCTTCCAGAGAACCTGGGATCAACTACCAGCAACTATATAGTGGCCCATCTCCAGTTCCAGGGGATCAGACAGACAGACAGACAGACAGAGATAAGGAGGGCAGGCCTGCCTGGTTTTTCTTTCTTTCTTATCCTTTTAAAAATGTTTATTTATTTATTTATTTATTTATTAGATATAAGTACACTGTAGTTGTCTTCAGACACTCCAGAAGAGGGTGTCAGATTCTGGAGAATCTAAATCCCTCTTATGGTCTGCATATGATGTACATAAACACAGCCTCACATATACATCTAAAAATTTAAAGATAGGTGGAGCCACTGAAAGGGCTCAACAATTAACAGCATTGTCTCCTCTTCCAGAGAACCTGGGATCAACTACCTGCAACTATATGGTGGCCCATCTCCACTCCCAGTGGATCAGAGAGACAGACAGACAGACAAGGATAAGGATGGCAGGCCTGCCTGGTCTTTCTTTCTTATCCTTTTTAAAAAATGTTTATTTATTTATGTATTTATTAGATATAAGTACACTGTAGCTGTCTTCAGACACTCCAGAAGAGGGTGTCAGATTCTGGAGAATCTAAATCCCTCTTATGGTCTGCATATGATGTACATAAACACAGCATCACATATACATCTAAAAATTTAAAGATAGGTGGAGCCACTGAAAGGGCTCAACAATTAACAGCATTGTCTCCTCTTCCAGAGTACCTGGGATCAACTACCAGCAACTATATTGTGGCCCATCTCCAGTTCCAGGGGATCAGACAGACATACATACAGACAGACAGACAAGGAATGCAGGCCTGCCTGGTTTTTCTTTCTTTCTTATACATTTTAAAAATGTTTATTTATTTATTTATTTATTTATTTATTTATTTATTTATGTATTTATTAGATATAAGTACACTGTAGCTGTCTTCAGACACTTCAGAAGAGGGTGTCATATTCTGGAAATCTAAATCCCTCTTATTGTCTGCATATAATGTACATAAACACAGCCTCACATATACTTCTAAAAATTTAAAGAAGGGTGGGGCTTCTCTAAAAGCTCAACAATTAACAGCATTGTCTCCTCTACCAGAACCTGGGATCAACTAGCAGCAACTATATGGTGGCCCATCTCCAGTTCCAGGGGATCAGACAGACAGACAGACAGACAGACAGACAGAGATAAGGAGGGCAGGCCTGCCTGGTCCTTCTTTCTTTCTTATACTTTTAAAAAATGTTTATTTATTTATTTATTTATTCATTTATTTATTTATTTATTAGATATAAGTACACTGTAGTTGTCTTCAGACACTCCAGAGGAGGGTGTCAGCTTCTCGAGAATCTAAATCCCTCTTATGGTCTGCATATGATGTACATAAACACAGCCTCACATATACATCTAAAAATTTAAAGATAGTTGGAGCCACTGAAAGGGCTCAACAATTAACAGCATTGTCTTCTCTTCCAGAGAACCTGGGATCAACTACCTGCAACTATATGGTGGCCAATCTCCACTCCCAGGGGATCAGAGAGACAGACAGACAGACAAGGATAAGGATGGCAGTCCTGCCTGGTCTTTCTTTCTTATCCTTTTTAAAAAAATGTTTATTTATTTATGTATTTATTAGATATAAGTACACTGTAGCTGTCTTCAGACACTCCAGAAGAGGGTGTCAGATTCTGGAGAATCTAAACCCCTCTTATGGTCTGCATATGATGTACATAAACACAGCCTCACATATACTACTAAAAATTTAACGATGGGTGGGGCCACTGAAAGCGCTCAACAATTAACAGCATTGTCTTCTCTTCCAGAGAACCTGGGATCAACTACCAGCACCTATATGGTGGCTCATCTCCAGTTCCAGGGGATCAGAACGACAGACAGACAGACAGACAGACAGAGATAAGAATGGCAGGCCTGCCTGGTCTTTCTTTCTTTCTTATCTGGTTTAAATAATGTTTATTTCTTTATTTACTTATTTATTTATGTATTTATTAGATATAAGTACACTGTAGTTGTCTTCAGAAACTCCAGAAGAAGGTGTCAATTCTGATGAATCTAAATCCCTCTTCTGGTCTGCATATGATGTACATAAACACAGCCTCACATACACTTCTAAAAATTTAAAGATGGGTAGGGCCACTGATAGGGTTCAACAATTAACAGCATTGTCTCCTCTTCCAGAGAACCTGGGATCAACTACCAGCAACTATATGGTAGCCCATCTCCACTTCCAGGGGATCAGACAGACAGACAGACAGACAGACAGACAGAGATAAGGATGGCAGGCCTGCCTGGTCTTACTTTCTTTCTTATCCTTTTGAAAAAATGTTTATTTATTTATTTATTTATGTATTTATTATATATAAGTACACTGTAGCTGTCTTCAGACATTCCAGTAGAGGGTGTCAGATTCTGGAGAATCTAAATCCTCTTATAATCTGAATATGATGTACATAAACACAGCCTCACATATACTTCTAAATATTTAAAGAAGTGTGGGGCCACTGAAAGGGCTCAACAATTAACAGCATTTTCTCCTCTTCCAGATAACCTTGGATCAACTACCAGCAACTATATGGTGGCCCATCTCCAGTTCCAGGGGATCAGACAGACAGAGAGACAGACAGACAGAGATAAGGATGGCAGGCCTGCCTGGTCTTACTTTCTTTCTTATCCTTTTAAAAAAATGTTTATTTATTTATTTATTTATTTATTTATTTATTTATTTATTATATATAAGTACACTGTAGCTCTCTTCAGACACTCCAGTAGAGGGTGTCAGTTTCTGGAGAATCTAAATCCTCTTATAATCTGAATATGATGTACATAAAATGGCCTCACATATACTTCTAAATATTTAAAGAAGTGTGGGGCCACTGAAAGGGCTCAACAATTAACAGCATTGTCTCCTCTTCCAGAGAACCTTGGATCAACTACCAGCAACTATATGGTGGCCAATCTCCAGTTCCCGGGGATCAGATAGACAGACAGACAGACAGACAGACAGACAGAGATATGGATGGCAGGCCTGCCTGGTCTTTCTTTCTTTCTTATCCTTTTTAAAAAATGTTTATTTATTTATTTATTTATTTATTTATCTATTTATTTATTAGATATAATACACTGTAGCTGTTCAGACACTCCAGAAGAGGGTATCAGATTCTGGAGAATCTAAATCCCTCTTATGGTCTGCATATGATGTACATAAACACAGCCTCACATATACTTCTAAAAATTCAAAGAAGGGTGGGGCCACTCTAAAAGCTCAACAATTAACAGCATTGTCTCCTCTACCAGAGAACCTGGGATCAACTACCAGCAACTATATGGTGGCCCATCTCCAGTTCCAGGGGATCAGGCAGACAAAGAGACAGACAGACAAGGGTGGCAGGCCTCCCTGGTTTTTCTTTCTTTCTTATCTTTTAAAAAAATGTTTATTTATTTATTTATGTATTTATTAGATATAAGTACACTGTAGCTGTCTTCAGACATTCCAGAAGACAGTGTCAGATTCTGGAGAATATAAATCCCTCTTATGGTCTGCATATGATGGACATAAACACAGATTCACATACACTTCTAAAAATATAAGATGGGTGGGGCCACTGAAAGGGCTCAACATTTACCAGCATTGTCTCTTATTCCAGAGAACCTGGGATCAGCTACCAGCAACTATATGGTGGCCCATCTCCATTTCCAGGGGATCAGACAGACAGACAGACAGACAGACAGAGATAAGGAGGGCAGGCCTGCCTGGTCTTTCTTTCTTTCTTATCCTTATAAAATAATGTTTTTATTTATTTATTTATTTATTTATTTATTTATTTATTTATTTATTTATTTATTAGATATAAGTACAATGTAGTTGTCTTCAACACTCCAGAAGAGGGTGTCAGATTCTGGAGTATCTAAATCCCTCTTATGGTCTGGATATGATGGACATAAACACAGCCTCACATTTACTTCTTAAAATTTAAAGGTGGTGGGGGCACTGAAATGGCTCAGCAATTAACAGCATTGTCTCCTCTTCCAGAGAACCTGGGATCAACTACCTGCAACTATATTGTGTCCCATCTCCACTCCCAGGGGATCAGACAGATGGACAGACAGACAAGGATAAGGATGGC
Organism: Mus caroli; assembly: GCF_978045245.1. Classification (NCBI taxonomy): domain Eukaryota; kingdom Metazoa; phylum Chordata; class Mammalia; order Rodentia; family Muridae; genus Mus; species Mus caroli. Next base: position 99,348 of record NW_028227603.1, read on the forward strand.
AGGCCTGCGTGGTCTTTCTTTCTTTCTTTTCCTTTTTAAAAAATGATTATTTATTTATGTATTTATTAGATATAAATACACTGTAGCTGTCTTCAGACACTCCAGAAGAGGGTGTCAGATTCTGGAGAATCTAAATCCCTCTTATAGTCTGCATATGATGTACATAAACACAGCCTAACATATACTAGTAAAAATTTAACGATGAGTGGGTCAGCTGAAAGGGCTCAACAATTAACAGCATTCTCTCCTCTTCCAGAGAACCTGGGATCAACTACCAGCACCTATATGGTGGCCCATCTCCAGTTCCAGGGGATCAGAACGACAGACAGACAGACAGACAGACAGAGATAAGGATGGCAGGCCTCCTGGTCTTTCTTTCTTTCTTATCCGGTTTAAATAATGTTTATTTATTTATTTATTTATTTATTTATTTATTTATTTATTTATTTATTAGATATAAGTACACTGTAGCTGTCTTCAGACACTCCAGAAGAGGGTGTCAGGTTCAGATGAATCTAAATCCCTCTTCTGGTCTGCATATGATGTACATAAACACAGCCTCAAGACACTTCTAAAAATTTAAAGATGGGCAGGGCCACTGATAGGGCTCAACAATTAACATCATTGTCTCCTCTTCCAGAGAACCCGGGATCAACTACCAGGAACTATATGGTAGCCCATCTCCAGTTCCAGGGGATCAGACAGACACACAGACAGACAGACAGACAGAGATAAAAATGGGAGGCCTGCCTGGTCTTACTTTCTTTCTTATCCTTTTTAAAAAATGTTTATTTATTTATTTATTTATTTATTTATTTATTTATTTATTTATTATATATAAGTACACTGTAGCTGTCTTCAGACACTCCAGTAGAGGGTGTCAGATTCTGGAGAATCTAAACCCTCTTATAATCTGAATATGATGTACATAAACACAGCCTCATATATACTTCTACATATTTAAAGAAGTGTGGAACCACTGAAAGGGCTCAACAATTAACAGCATTGTCTCCTCTTCCAGAGAACCTTGGATCAACTACCAGCAACTATATGGTGGCCCATCTCCAGTTCCAGGGGATCAGACAGACAGACAGACAGACAGACAGAAATAAGGATGGCAGGCCTGCCTGGTCTTACTTTCTTTCTTATCCTTTTTAAAAATGTTTATTTATTTATTTATTTATTTATTTATTTATTTATTTATTTATTTATTATATATAAGTACACTGTAGCTGTCTTCAGACACTCCAGTAGAGGGTGTCAGATTCTGGAGAATCTAAATCCTCTTATAATCTGAATATGATGTTCATAAACAGGCCTCACATATACTTCTAAATATTTAAAGAAGTGTGGGGCCACTGAAAGGGCTCAACAATTAAGAGCATTTTCTCCTCTTCCAGAGAACCTTGGATCAACTACCAGCAACTATATGGTGGCCCATCTCCAGTTCCCGGGGATCAGATAGACAGACACACAGACAGACAGAGATATGGATGGCAGGCCTGCCTGGTCTTTCTTTCTTTCTTATCCTTTTAAAAAAAATGTTTATTTATTTATTTATTTATTTATTTATTTATCTATCTATTTATTTATTAGATATAAATACACTGTAGCTGTTCAGACACTCCAGAAGAGGAAGTCAGATTCTGGAGAATCTAAATCCCTCTTATGGTCTGCATATGATGTACATAAACACAGCCTCACATATACTTCTAAAAATTTAAAGAAGGGTGGGCCCACTCTAAAAGCTCAACAATTAACAGCATTGTCTCCTCTTCCAGAGTACCTGGGATCAACTACCAGCAATTATATGGTGGCCCATCTCCAGTTCCAGGGGATCAGACAGAAAGACATACAGACAGTGCTAAGGATGGCAGGCCTGCCCTGTCTTTCTTTTTTTCTTATCCTTTTTAAAAAATATTTATTTATTTATTTATTTATTTATTTATTTATTTATTTATTTATTTATGCATTTCTTAGATATAAGTACACTGTAGCTGTCTTCAGACACTCCAGAAGAGGGTGTCAGTTTCTGGAGAATCTAAATCCCTCTTATGGTCTGCATATGATGTACATAAACAGAGCCTCACATATACTTCTAAAAATTAAAAGATGGGTGGGCCCACTGAAAGGGCTCAACAATTAACAGCATTGTCTCTTCTTCCAGAGAACGTGGGATCAACTACCAGCAACTATATGGTGGCCCATCTCAAGTTCCAGGGGATAAGACAGACAGACAGACAGACAGAGATAAGGATGGCAGGCCTGCCTGATTTTTCTTTCTTTCTTATACTTTTTAAAAAATATTTATTTATTTATTTATGTATTTATTAGATATAAGTACACTGTAGCTGTCTTCAGACTCTCCAGAAGAGGGTGTCAGATTCTGGAGAATCTATATCCCTCCTATGGTCTGCATATGATGTACATAAACACAGCCTCACATATACTTCTAAAAATTTAAAGTTGGGTGGGGCCACTGAGAGGGCTCAACAACTAACAGCATTGTCTCCTCTTCCAGAGGACCTGGGATCAACTACCAGCAACTATATTGTGGCCCATCTCCAGTTCCAGGGGATCAGACAGACATACATACAAACAGACAGACAAGGATTGCAGGCCTGCCTGGTTTTTCTTTCTTTCTTATCCTTTTAAAAAAATGTTTATTTATTTATTTATGTATTTATTAGATATAAGTACACTGTAGCTGTCTTCAGACACTCCAGAAGAGGGTGTCAGATTCTGGAGAATATAAATCCCTCTTACGGTCTGCATATGATGGACATAAACACAGATTCACATACACTTCTAAAAATTTAAAGATGGGTGGGGCCACTGAAAGGGCTCAACAATTAACAGCATTGTCTCTTCTTCCAGAGAACCTGGGATCAACTACCAGCAACTGTATTGTGGCCCATCTCCAGTTCCAGGGGATCAGACAGACAGACAGACAGACAGACAGAGATAAGGAGGGCAGGCCTGCCTGGTCTTTCTTTCTTTCTTATCCTTTTAAAATAATGTTTGTTTATTTATTTATTTATTTATTTATTTATTTATTTATGTATTTATTAGATATAAGTACACTGTAGTTGTCTTCAGACACTCCAGAAGAGGGTGTCAGATTCTGGAGAATCTAAATCCCTCTTATGGTCTTCATAATATGTACATAAACACAGCCTAACATATACTTCTAAAAATTTAAAGATAGGTGGAGCCACTGAAAGGGCTCAACAATTAACAGCATTGTCTCCTCTTCCAGAGAACCTGGGATCAACTACCAGCAACTATATGCTGGCCCATCTACAGTTCCAGGGGATCAGACACACAGAGAGACAGACAGACACTGTAGGACCCAGAATATGGCAAGAAACCCTGAGAAAGGTGGAAAATTAATAATACACTCTGTAGTACCCAGAATATGGCAAGAAACCCTCATAAAAGTAGAAAATTAAAAACTCACACTGAAGGAACCCAAATATGGCAAGAAAACCTGAAAAATGTGGAAAATGAGAATAATCACAGTGTAGGAACCAGAATTCCGAAAATACTTGAAAAACGTCGTAAATGAGAAAATCACATTTTAGGATCCAGAAATTGGGGAGAAACCCTGAGAAACGTGGAAAATTAAAAATACACTCTGTAGCACTGAGAATATGGCAAGAAACCCTCAACAAAGTAGAAAATTAAAAACTCACACTGAAAGATCCCGAATATGGCGCGAAAACATGAAAAAGGTAGAAAATGAGAATAATCACACTGTATTACCCAGAATTACAAAAACATGAAAAACATCGAAAATGAGAAAATCACACTTGTAGGACCCAAAATACGAAAAAACTTGAAAAACGTGGAAAATGAGAAAATCACACTGCAGAAACCAGAATATGCCGAACAACCATGAAAAACCTGAAAATTAAAAATTCACACTATTGGACACAGAATATGGTGAGAAACCATGAAAAGACTGGACAATTAAAAATTCACACTTCATTACCCAGATATGGAGAGAAATACTGAAAACCGTGGGAAAAAATTCACAATGAAGGACCTGGAATAAGGCAAGAGACCCTGAAAAAACATGGAAATGAGAAAATCACACAGTATAACCCAGAATATGACGAAAAAACCTGAAAAAGATAAAATATTAAAATATCACACGGAAGGACCCAGATTATTGCGAAAAACCTGAAAAAGGAGGAAGATAAAAAACTCACACTGAAGGACACAGAATATGGCGAGAAAACATGAAAAAAGTAGAAAATTAAAAATTCACACTGAAAGACCCCGAATATGGTTTGAAAACCTGAAAAAGGTGGAAAATGAGAATAATCACACTGTAGGACCCAGATTATGCCCAGAAACCCTGAAAACGTGTAAAATTAAAAAAACATGCTGTAGGACCCAGAATATGGCGAGAAAACCTGAAAAAAGTAGAAAATTAAAAATTCACACTGAAGGACCCTGAATATGGTGAGAAAACCTGAAAAAGGTGGAAAATGAGAATAATCACACTGTAGGACCCAGATTTTGCCCAGAAACCCTGAAAACGTGGAAAATTAAAAATACATGCTGTAGGACCCAGAATATAGCGAGAAACCCTGAAAAAAGTTCAAAATTACAAACTCACACTGTAGGACCCCAAATATAGCGAGAAACCCTGAAAAAGGTGGAAAATGAGAAAATCACATTTCAGGACCCAGAATAGGCCGAGAAAATGTGAAAAACATGAAAATTAAAAATTCACACTAACAGACCCAGAATATGGCGAGAAAAAGTCAATAAAAAAGTAGAAAATTAAAATCTCACAGTGAAGGTGCCCAAACATGGCGAGAAAACCTGAAAAAGGTGGAAAATGAGAAAATCACACTGTAGGATCCAGAATATGGTGAGAAACCCTGAAGAAAGTAGAAAAATACAAACTGACACTGAAGGACCCCAAATATGGGGAGAAAACCTGAAAAAGGTGGAAAATGAGAAAATCACACTGCAGGACCCAGAATATTTCAAGAAACACTGAAAAACGTGAAAATTAAAAATTCACACTGTCGGACACAGAATATGGCGAGAAACCATGAAAAAAAGTGGATAATTAAAATTCACACTGTATTACCCATAATATGGGGAGAAATACTGAAAAACGTGGAAAATTAAAAATCCACACTGAAGGACCTGGAATATGGCAAGAAAACCTGAAAATGTGGAAATGTGAAAATCACAGTGTAGGACCCAGAATATGAAGAAAAAACCTGAAAAACGAGGAAAATGAAAACCCTGAAAGAGTAGAAAATTAAAAACTCACAGTGAAGGACCCCAAATATGGCAAGAAACCCTGAAAAAAGTAGAAAATTACAAACTGACACTGAAGAACACCAATTATGGCGAGAAAACCTAAAAAAGGTGGAAAATGAGAAAATCACACTGTAGGACCTAGAATTACGAAAAAACTTGAAAATATCGAAAATGAGAAAATCACACTGTAGGACCCAGAATATGCCAAGAAACCCTGAAAACGTGAAAAATTAAAAATACAACGTTTAGGACCCAGAATACGGCGAGAAACCCTGAAAAAATTAGAAAATTAAAAACTCACACTGAAGGACCCGAAAAATGGCTAGAAAGGCTGAAAAAGGTGGAAAATGAGAAAATCACACTGTAGGACCCAGAATTACAAAAAAAATTGAAAAATGTGGAAAATGAGAAAATCACACTGTAGGACCCAGAATATGCCGAGAAACGCTGAAAAAAGTGAAACATTAAATATTCACACTGTCGGACCAAGAATATTACCAAAAAAAAAACCTTAAAAACGACGAAAATTAAAAATTTACACTGTGGGACCCAGAATATGGCGAGAAACACTGAAAAATGTGGAAAATTAAATACACACTGTAGGAACAAGAATATGCCGAGAAAACCTGAAAAAGTTTGAAAATGAAAAAATCACACTGTGGGACTGAGAATATGACGAAAAAAAAACCTTAAAAACATGGAAAATTAAAAACTCCCACTGAAGAACCTAGAATATGGCAAGAAACCCTGAAAAAGGTGGAAAATGAGAAATTCACACTGTAGGACCCAGAATATGATGAGAAACACTGAAAAATGTTGAAAAATAAAAATTCACACTATAGGACCAGAATATGGAAAAAAACCTTGAAAAACGTGGAAAATTAAAAATACACTCTGTAGGACCCAGAATATGGCGAGAAACCCTGAAGAATGTAGAAAATTAAAAACTCACATTGAAGGACCCCGAATATGGCGAGAAAACCTGAAAAAGGTGGAAAATGAGAAAATCACACCGTAGGACCCATAATATTACAAAAAACTTGAAAGAAGTGGAAAATTAAAAATTCACAGTGAAGGACCCAGAATATGGCGAGAAAACCTGAAAAACGAGGAAAATTCAAAATTCACACTGTAGGACCCAGAATATGGCTAGAAAACCTGAAAAAGTTGGAAAATGAGAATAATCACACTGTAGGACCAAGATATGCGAAAAAACTTGAAAAATTTCAAAATTGAGAAAATCACACTGTAGGATCCAGAATATGCTGAGAAACACTGAAAAACGTGGAAAATTAAAAATACACGCTGTAGGACCCATAATATGTCGAGAAACCCTGAAAAATTAGAAATGTAAAAACTCACACTGAGGGACCCCAAATATGGCAAGAAAACATGAAAAAGTTGAAAAAAGAGAAAATCACACTGTAGGACCCAGAAATATGAAAAAACTTGAAAAATGTGGAAAATGAGAAAATCACACTGCAGAAACCAGAATATGCCGAACAACCATGAAAAACCTGAAAATTAAAAATTCACACAGTCGGACACAGTATATGGTGAGAAACCATGAAAAAAGTGGACAATTAAAAATTCACACTTTATTACCCAGATATGGCGAGAAATACTGAAAACCGTGGAAAAAAATTCACACTGAAGGACCTGGAATATGGCAAGTGACCCTGAAAAACATGGAAATGAGAAAATCACACAGTAGGACCCAGCATATGGCGAGAAAACCTGAAAAAAGTAGAAAATTAAAAATTCACACTGAAGGAACCCGAATATTGCAAGAAAACCTGAAAAGGGTGGAAAATGAGAATAATCAATCTGTAGGACCCAGCTTATGCCTAGAAACCCTGAAAACGTGGAAAATTAAAAATACATGCTGTAGGACCCAGAATATGGCGTGTAACCCTGAAAAAAGTTGAAAATAACAAACTCACAATGTAGGACCCCAAATATGGCGAGAAACCCTGCAAAAGGTGGAAAATGAGAAAATCACACTGCAGGATCCAGAATATGCCGAGAAAATGTGAAAAACGTGAAAATTAATAATTCACACTCACGGACCCAGAATATGGCGAGAAACACTTAATAAAAAAGTAGGAAATTAAAAACTCACAGTGAAGGAGCCCAAACATGACCAGAAAAACCTGAAAAAGGTGGAAAATGAGAAAATCACACTGTAGGATCCAGAATATGGCGAGAAATCCTGAAAAAAGTAGAAAAATAAAAACTCACACTGAAGGACCCCAAATATGGCAAGAAAATTCGAAAAAGGTGGAAAATGAGAAAATCACACAGTAGGACCCAGAATTACAAAAAAACTTGAAAAAAGTGGAAAATGAGAAAATCACACTGCAGGACCAAGAATATTTAGAGAAATCCTGAAAAACGTGAAAATTAAAAATTCACACTCCAGGACCTAGAATATGCCGAGAAATCCTGAAAAACGTGAAAATTAAAAATTCACATTATCGGACCCAGAATATGGTTAGAAACCCTGAAAAACGGGAAAATTAAAAATTCAACTGAAGGACCCGGAATTATGGCGAGAAACCCTGAAAAAAGTAGAAAACTAAAAATTCACACTGAAGTACCCGGAATATGGCGAGAAAACCTGAAAAGGTGGAAAATGAGAATAATCACAGTGTAGGACCCAGAATTGCACGAAAAAAAACTTGAAAAACATCGTAATGAGAAAATCACACTGTAGGACCCAGAATATGGCAAGAAACCCTGAGAAACGTGGAAAATTAATAATACACTCTGTAGTACCCAGAATATGGCAAGAAACCCTCAAAAAAGTAGAAAATTAAAAACTCACACTGAAGAACCCCAAATATGGCAAGAAAACCTGAAAAATGTGGAAAATGAGAATAATCACAGATTAGGACCCAGAATTGCGAAAATACTTGAAATGTCGTAAATGAGAAAATCACATTTTAGGACCCAGAATATGGCGAGAAACCCTGAGAAAAGTAGAAAATTAAAAATACACTCTGTAGCACCGAGAATATGGCAAGAAACCCTCAACAAAGTAGAAAATTAAAAACTCACAATGAAGGACCCCGAATATGGCGAGAAAACCTGAAAGAGGTGGAAAATGAGAATAATCACACTGTAGGACCCAGAATAGCGAAAAAAACATGAAAATCATGGAAAATGAGAAAATCACACTGTAGGACCCAGAATATGGCGAGAAACCCTGAGAAACGTGGAAAATTAAAAATACACTCTGTAGCACCCAGAATATGGCAAGAAACGCTCAAAAAAGTAGAAAATTAAAAACTCACACTGAAGGACCCTGAATATGCCGAGAAAACATGAAAAAGGTAGAAAATGAGAATATTCACACTATATTACCCAGAATTACAAAAACATGAAAAACATCGAAAATGAGAAAATCACACTGTAGGACCCAGAATATGCCCAGAAACCATGAAAAACGTGGAAAATTAAAAATACACGCTCTAGGACCCAGAATATGGCGAGAAACTTTGAAAAAGAAAATTAAAAATTCACACTGAGGTATCACGAATATGGCGAGAAAACCTGAAAAAGGTGGAAAATGAGAATAATCACACTGTAGGACCCAGAATTGCGAAAAAACTTGAAAAACGTCGAAAATGAGAAAATCACAATGTAGGACCCACAATATGATGAAAAAAAACCTGAAAAACGTGGAAAATTAAAAATACACGCTGTAGGACACAGAATATGTCGAGAAACCCTGAAAAATTAGAAAATTAAAAACTCACACTGAAGAACCCCAAATATGGCGAGAGAACCTGAAAAATGTAGAAAATTAAAAATTCACACTGAAGGACCCAGAACATGGCAAAAAAACCTGAAAAACGAGGAAAATTCAAAACTCACTATGTAGGACCCAGAATATGGCAAGAAAAGCTGAAAAAGGAGGAAAACTCAAAACTCACACTGTAGAACCCAGAATATGGCGAGAAAACCTGAAAAAGGTGGAAAATGAGAATAATCACACTGTAGGACCGCGATTTGGAAAAAAAATTGAAAAACGTCGAAAATGAGAAAATCACACTGTAGGACCCAGAATATGCTGAGAAACCCTGAAAAACGTGGAAAATTAAAAATACACGCTGTAGGACCCAGAATTACGCAAAAACTTGAAAAACGTAGAAAATGAGAAAATCACACGGCAGGACCCAGAATATGCAGAGAAACCCTGAAAAACGTGAAAATTAAAAATTCACACTGTCAGACACAGAATATGGCAAGAAACCCTGAGAAATGTGGAAAATTAAAAATACACTCTGTATCACCCAGAATATGGCAAGAAACCCTCAACAAAGTAGAAAATTAAAAACTCACAATGAAGGACCCCGAATATGGCGAGAAAACCTGAAAGAGGTGGAAAATGAGAATAATCACACTGTAGGACCCAGAATAGCGAAAAAAACATGAAAATCATGGAAAATGAGAAAATCACACTGTAGGACCCAGAATATGGCGAGAAACCCTGAGAAACGTGGAAAATTAAAAATACACTCTGTAGCACCCAGAATATGGCAAGAAACGCTCAAAAAAGTAGAAAATTAAAAACTCACACTGAAGGACCCTGAATATGCCGAGAAAACATGAAAAAGGTAGAAAATGAGAATATTCACACTATATTACCCAGAATTACAAAAACATGAAAAACATCGAAAATGAGAAAATCACACTGTAGGACCCAGAATATGCCCAGAAACCATGAAAAACGTGGAAAATTAAAAATACACCCTCTAGGACCCAGAATATGGCGAGAAACTTTGAAAAAGAAAATTAAAAATTCACACTGAGGTATCACGAATATGGCGAGAAAACCTGAAAAAGGTGGAAAATGAGAATAATCACACTGTAGGACCCAGAATTGCGAAAAAACTTGAAAAACGTCGAAAATGAGAAAATCACAATGTAGGACCCACAATATGATGAAAAAAAACCTGAAAAACGTGGAAAATTAAAAATACACGCTGTAGGACACAGAATATGTCGAGAAACCCTGAAAAATTAGAAAATTAAAACCTCACACTGAAGGACCCTAAATATGGCGAGAGAACATAAAAAAAGTAGAAAATTAAAAATTCACACTAAAGGACCCAGAATATGGCAATAAAACCTGAAAAAAGAGGAAAATTAAAAATTCACACTGAAGGACCTGGAATATGTGAAGAAAACCTGAAAAACGTGGAAATGAGAAAATCACACTGTAGGAACCAGAATATGATGGAAAAACCTGAAAAACGTGGAAAATTAAAAATTCACACTGAAGTACCCGGAATATGGCGAGAAAAACTGAAAAATGAGGAAAATTCAAAAACACACTGTAGGATCCAAAATATAGGCGAGAAAACCTGAAAAAGGTGGAAAGTGAGAATTATCACAATGTAGGACCCAGACTTGGAAAAAAAAAAGTGAAAAACGTCGAAAATGAGAAAATCACACTGTAGGACCCAGAGTATGCCGAGAAACCCTGAAAAACGAGGAAAATTAAAAATACACGTTGGAGGACACAGAATATGTAGAGAAACACTGAAAAATTAGAAAAGTAAAAAATCACATTGAAGGACCCTAAATATGGCGAGAAAACCTTAAAAAGTTGTAAAATGAGAAAATCACACTGTAGGACGCAGAATTACGAAAAAACTCGAAAAAAGTGGAAAATGAGAAAATCACACTGCAAGACCCAGAATATGCCAGAAACCCTGAAAAATGTAAAAATTAAAAATTCACCCAGAATATGGCGAGAAATACTGAAAAACGTGGAAAATTAAAATATTCACACTGAAGGACCCGGAATATGGCTAGGAAACCTGAAAAATGAGAAAAATTCAAAACTCACACTGTAGGAACCAGAATATGGCGAGAAAA
>NW_028227604.1:0-51143 GCF_978045245.1 Mus caroli
TTTTCTCACCATATTCCATGTTATTACAGTGTGATTTTTCTCATTTTTTGACTTTTTCAGGGTTTCTCACCATATTCCAAGTCCTACAGGGTGATTTTCTCATTTTTTGACTTTTCAGAATTTCTCACCCTATTGCAGGTCCTACAGTATGATTTTCTCATTTGTCGACTTTTTCAGGTTTTCTCACCATATTGCAGGTACTACAAGTTTGATTTTCTTATTTTTCGACTATTTCAGGGTTTCTCACCATATTCCAAGTCCTACTGTGTGATTTTCTCATTTTTAGACTTTTTCAGTGTTTTCTCACAATATTCCAGGTACTACAGTGTGATTTTTCTCATTTTTGACTTTTTCAGGTTTTCTCATCATATTCCAAATCCTACAGTGTGATTTTCTCTTTTTCCGACTTTTAAAGGGTTTCTTAACATATTCCATGTCCTACTCTGTAATTTTCTCATTTTTCGAACTTTTTCAGGGTTTCTCACCATATTGGAGGTCCTACTTGTGTGATTTTCTTATTCTTCGACTTTTTCAGGTTTTCTCACCACATTCCAACTCCTACAGTATATTTTTCTCATTTTTGACTTTTTCATGGTTTCTCATCATATTCCAAATCCTACAGTGTGATTTTTTTCAATTTTCGACTTTTTCAGGTTTTCTCACCATATTGCAGGTACTTCAAGTTTGATTTTCTTATATTTCGACTGTTTCACGGTTTCTCACCATATTTAGGTCCTACTGTGTGATTTTCTCATTTTTCGACTTTTTGAGGGTTTCTCACCATATTCCAAGTCCTACAGTGTGATTTTCTCATTTTTTGAATTTTTCAGGGGTTTCTCATCATATTCCAAATCCTAGAGTTGTGATATTCTCATTTTTCGACTTTTTCAGTGTTTGTCACCATATTGCATGTAACTACAAGTTTGATTTTCTTAGTATTTCGACTGTTTCAGGGGTTCTCAACCTCTCATTCCAGGGTCCTACTGGGTGACTTTTCTCATTTTAATACTTTTTTAGTGTTTCTCACCATATTCCAGGTACTACAGTGTGATTTTTTCATTTTTGACTTTTTCACGGTTTCTCATCATATTCCAAGTCCTAGAGTGTGATTTTTGCCTTTTTCGTATTTTTCAGGGTTCTCAACATATTCCAGGTCCTACAGTTTGATTTTCTCATTTTTCGACTTTTTCAGGGATTCTCACCAGCTCCAGGTCCTACTGCGTGATTTTCTCATTTTTCGACTTTTTTCAGGATTTCTCACCATATTCTGGGTCCTACTACATGATTTTTCTCATTTTTCGATGTTTCAGGGTTTCTCACCATATTCCAGTCCTAGAGTGTGATTTTCTCATTTTTACTTTTTCAGGGTTTCTTACGGTATTCCAGGTTCTACATTGTCATTTTCTCATTTTTCGAATATTTCAGGTTTTTCTCAACATATTCCAGGCCCTACACTGTCCATTTTATAATTTGCGACTTTTTCAGAGTTTCTACCCATATTCCATGTACTACAGTGTGAATTTTTCTCACTTTTTTGACCTTTTCAGGGTTTCTCACCATATTTAGGTCCTACTGTGTGATTTTCGCATTTTTTGAATTTTTCAGTGTTTCTCACCATATGTCCAGGTCCTACAGTGTGGTTTTCTCATTTTTCAACTTTTTCAGGGTTTCTCACCATATTGGAGGTCCTACAATTGTGATATTCTAATTTTTTAACCTTTTCAGGGTTTTCTCTCCATATTCAGCTCCTACAGTGTATTTTTCTCATTTTTTTACTTTTTCACGGTTTTCTCATCATATTCGAAGTCCATACAGTGTGATTTTCTCATTTTTCGACTTTTTAGGGTTCCTCACCATATTTCAGGTACTAACAAGTTTTATCTTATTTTTAGACTTTTTCAGTGTTTCTCACCATATTCCAGATACTACAGTGTGATTTTCTCATTTTTTGACTTTTTCAGGGTTTCTCATCGTATTCCAAGTCCTAGAGTGTGATTTTCGCATTTTTCGAATTTTTCAGGGATTCTCAGCATATTCCAGTTCCTACAATTTGATTTTCTAATTTTTTGACTTTTTCAGGGGTTTCTCATCATATTTCAGGTACTACAAGTTTTATCTTATTTTTAGACTTTTTCAGTGTTTCTCACCATATTCTAGGTACTACAGTGTGATTTTCTCATTTTTCGACTTTTTCAGGGTTTCTCACCATATTCCAAGTCCTACAGTGTGATTTTCTCATTTTTAGACTTTTTCTGGTTCTCATCATATTCCAAGTCCTAGAGTGTGATATTCTCATTTTTCGACTTTTTCAGTGTTTCTCACCATATTGGCATGTACTACAAGTTTTATTTTCTTATTTTTGAACTGCTTCAGCGTTTCTCACCATATTCCAGGTCCTACTGTGTGATTTTCTCATTTTAATTACTTTTTTAGTGTTTCTCACCATATACCAGGTACTACAGTTTGATTTTCTAATTTTTCGACCTTTTCAGGGTTTCTCACCATATCCCAAGTCCTACAGTGTGATTTTCTCATTTTTAAGACTTTTTCAGGGTCTCTCACCATATTGCAAGTCCTACAAGTGTGTAATTCTTTTTTTTTTTTTGACTTTTTCAGGACTTCTCACCATATTCCAGCTCCTACAGTGTCATTTTCTCATTTTTCGACATTTTCAGGGTTTCTTACCATATTCCAGGTCCTACAGTGTGATTTTCTCATTTTAAGACTTTTTCTGTGTTTCTCATCATATTCTGGATCCTAGTGCATGATTTTCTCATTTTTCGACTTTTTGAGGGTTTCTCACCATATTCCAAGTCCTACAGTGTGATTTTCTCATTTTTTGAATTTTTCAGGTTTCTCATCATATTCCAAATCCTAGAGTGTGATATTCTCATTTTTCGACTTTTTCAGTGTTTGTCACCATATTGCATGTACTACAAGTTTGATTTTCTTATATTTCGACTGTTTCAGGGTTCTCACCTCATTCCAGGTCCTACTGGGTGATTTTCTCATTTTAATACTTTTTTAGTGTTTCTCACCATATTCCAGGTACTACAGTGTGATTTTTTCATTTTTTGACTTTTTCACGGTTTCTCATCATATTCCAAGTCCTAGAGTGTGATTTTTGCCTTTTTCGTATTTTTCAGGGTTTCTCAACATATTCCAGGTCCTACAGTTTGATTTTCTCATTTTTCGACTTTTTCAGGGATTCTCACCAGCTTCCAGGTCCTACTGCGTGATTTTCTCATTTTTCGACTTTTTTCAGGATTTCTCACCATATTCTGGGTCCTACTACATGATTTTCTCATTTTTCGATGTTTCAGGGTTTCTCACCATATTCCAGTCCTAGAGTGTGATTTTCTCATTTTTTAACTTTTTCAGGGTTTCTTACGGTATTCCAGGTTCTACATTGTCATTTTCTCATTTTTCGAATATTTCAGGTTTTCTCAACATATTCCAGGCCCTACACTGTCATTTTATAATTTGCGACTTTTTCAGAGTTTCTACCCATATTCCATGTACTACAGTGTGATTTTTCTCATTTTTTGACCTTTTCAGGGTTTCTCACCATATTTAGGTCCTACTGTGTGATTTTCGCATTTTTTGAATTTTTCAGTGTTTCTCACCATATTCCAGGTCCTACAGTGTGGTTTTCTCATTTTTCAACTTTTTCAGGGTTTCTCACCATATTGGAGGTCCTACAATTGTGATATTCTAATTTTTTAACCTTTTCAGGGTTTCTCTCCATATTCCAGCTCCTACAGTGTATTTTTCTCATTTTTTTACTTTTTCACGGTTTCTCATCATATTCGAAGTCCTACAGTGTGATTTTCTCATTTTTCGACTTTTTTAGGGTTCCTCACCATATTTCAGGTACTACAAGTTTTATCTTATTTTTAGACTTTTTCAGTGTTTCTCACCATATTCCAGATACTACAGTGTGATTTTCTCATTTTTTGACTTTTTCAGGGTTTCTCATCGTATTCCAAGTCCTAGAGTGTGATTTTCGCATTTTTCGAATTTTTCAGGGATTCTCAGCATATTCCAGTTCCTACAATTTGATTTTCTAATTTTTTGACTTTTTCAGGGTTTCTCATCATATTTCAGGTACTACAAGTTTTATCTTATTTTTAGACTTTTTCAGTGTTTCTCACCATATTCTAGGTACTACAGTGTGATTTTCTCATTTTTCGACTTTTTCAGGGTTTCTCACCATATTCCAAGTCCTACAGTGTGATTTTCTCATTTTTAGACTTTTTCTGGGTTTCTCATCATATTCCAAGTCCTAGAGTGTGATATTCTCATTTTTCGACTTTTTCAGTGTTTCTCACCATATTGCATGTACTACAAGTTTTATTTTCTTATTTTTGAACTGCTTCAGCGTTTCTCACCATATTCCAGGTCCTACTGTGTGATTTTCTCATTTTAATACTTTTTTAGTGTTTCTCACCATATACCAGGTACTACAGTTTGATTTTCTAATTTTTCGACCTTTTCAGGGTTTCTCACCATATCCCAAGTCCTACAGTGTGATTTTCTCATTTTAAGACTTTTTCAGGGTCTCTCACCATATTGCAAGTCCTACAAGTGTGTATTTCTTTTTTTTTTTTTTTTTGACTTTTTCAGGACTTCTCACCATATTCCAGCTCCTACAGTGTCATTTTCTCATTTTTCGACATTTTCAGGGTTTCTTACCATATTCCAGGTCCTACAGTGTGATTTTCTCATTTTAAGACTTTTTCTGTGTTTCTCATCATATTCTGGATCCTAGTGCATGATTTTCTCATTTTTCGACTTTTTGAGGGTTTCTCACCATATTCCAAGTCCTACAGTGTGATTTTCTCATTTTTTGAATTTTTCAGGGTTTCTCATCATATTCCAAATCCTAGAGTGTGATATTCTCATTTTTCGACTTTTTCAGTGTTTGTCACCATATTGCATGTACTACAAGTTTGATTTTCTTATATTTCGACTGTTTCAGGGTTTCTCACCTCATTCCAGGTCCTACTGGGTGATTTTCTCATTTTAATACTTTTTTAGTGTTTCTCACCATATTCCAGGTACTACAGTGTGATTTTTTCATTTTTTGACTTTTTCACGGTTTCTCATCATATTCCAAGTCCTAGAGTGTGATTTTTGCCTTTTTCGTATTTTTCAGGGTTTCTCAACATATTCCAGGTCCTACAGTTTGATTTTCTCATTTTTCGACTTTTTCAGGGTTTCTCACCAGCTTCCAGGTCCTACTGCGTGATTTTCTCATTTTTCGACTTTTTTCAGGATTTCTCACCATATTCTGGGTCCTACTACATGATTTTCTCATTTTTCGATGTTTCAGGGTTTCTCACCATATTCCAGTCCTAGAGTGTGATTTTCTCATTTTTTAACTTTTTCAGGGTTTCTTACGGTATTCCAGGTTCTACATTGTCATTTTCTCATTTTTCGAATATTTCAGGTTTTCTCAACATATTCCAGGCCCTACACTGTCATTTTATAATTTGCGACTTTTTCAGAGTTTCTACCCATATTCCATGTACTACAGTGTGATTTTTCTCATTTTTTGACCTTTTCAGGGTTTCTCACCATATTTAGGTCCTACTGTGTGATTTTCTCATTTTTTGAATTTTTCAGTGTTTCTCACCATATTCCAGGTCCTACAGTGTGGTTTTCTCATTTTTCAACTTTTTCAGGGTTTCTCACCATATTGGAGGTCCTACAATTGTGATATTCTAATTTTTTAACCTTTTCAGGGTTTCTCTCCATATTCCAGCTCCTACAGTGTATTTTTCTCATTTTTTTACTTTTTCACGGTTTCTCATCATATTCGAAGTCCTACAGTGTGATTTTCTCATTTTTCGACTTTTTTAGGGTTCCTCACCATATTTCAGGTACTACAAGTTTTATCTTATTTTTAGACTTTTTCAGTGTTTCTCACCATATTCCAGGTACTACAGTGTGATTTTCTCATTTTTTGACTTTTTCAGGGTTTCTCATCGTATTCCAAGTCCTAGAGTGTGATTTTCGCATTTTTCGAATTTTTCAGGGATTCTCAGCATATTCCAGTTCCTACAATTTGATTTTCTAATTTTTTGACTTTTTCAGGGTTTCTCATCATATTTCAGGTACTACAAGTTTTATCTTATTTTTAGACTTTTTCAGTGTTTCTCACCATATTCTAGGTACTACAGTGTGATTTTCTCATTTTTCGACTTTTTCAGGGTTTCTCACCATATTCCAAGTCCTACAGTGTGATTTTCTCATTTTTAGACTTTTTCTGGGTTTCTCATCATATTCCAAGTCCTAGAGTGTGATATTCTCATTTTTCGACTTTTTCAGTGTTTCTCACCATATTGCATGTACTACAAGTTTTATTTTCTTATTTTTGAACTGTTTCAGGGTTTCTCACCATATTCCAGGTCCTACTGTGTGATTTTCTCATTTTAATACTTTTTTAGTGTTTCTCACCATATACCAGGTACTACAGTTTGATTTTCTAATTTTTCGACCTTTTCAGGGTTTCTCACCATATCCCAAGTCCTACAGTGTGATTTTCTCATTTTAAGACTTTTTCAGGGTCTCTCACCATATTGCAAGTCCTACAAGTGTGTATTTCTTTTTTTTTTTTTTTGACTTTTTCAGGACTTCTCACCATATTCCAGCTCCTACAGTGTCATTTTCTCATTTTTCGACATTTTCAGGGTTTCTTACCATATTCCAGGTCCTACAGTGTGATTTTCTCATTTTAAGACTTTTTCTGTGTTTCTCATCATATTCTGGATCCTAGTGCATGATTTTCTCATTTTTCGACTTTTTGAGGGTTTCTCACCATATTCCAAGTCCTACAGTGTGATTTTCTCATTTTTTGAATTTTTCAGGGTTTCTCATCATATTCCAAATCCTAGAGTGTGATATTCTCATTTTTCGACTTTTTCAGTGTTTGTCACCATATTGCATGTACTACAAGTTTGATTTTCTTATATTTCGACTGTTTCAGGGTTTCTCACCTCATTCCAGGTCCTACTGGGTGATTTTCTCATTTTAATACTTTTTTAGTGTTTCTCACCATATTCCAGGTACTACAGTGTGATTTTTTCATTTTTTGACTTTTTCACGGTTTCTCATCATATTCCAAGTCCTAGAGTGTGATTTTTGCCTTTTTCGTATTTTTCAGGGTTTCTCAACATATTCTAGGTCCTACAATTTGATTTTCTCATTTTTCGACTTTTTCAGGGTTTCTCACCAGCTTCCAGGTCCTACTGCGTGATTTTCTCATTTTTCGACTTTTTTCAGGATTTCTCACCATATTCTGGGTCTTACTACATGATTTTCTCATTTTTCAATGTTTCAGGGTTTCTCACCATATTCCAGTCCTAGAGTGTGATTTTCTCATTTTTTAACTTTTTCAGGGTTTCTTACGGTATTCCAGGTTCTACATTGTCATTTTCTCATTTTTCGAATATTTCAGGTTTTCTCAACATATTCCAGGCCCTACACTGTCATTTTATAATTTGCGACTTTTTCAGAGTTTCTACCCATATTCCATGTACTACAGTGTGATTTTTCTCATTTTTTGACCTTTTCAGGGTTTCTCACCATATTCCAGGTCCTAAGGTGTGATTTTCTCATTTTAAGTCTTTTTCAGTATTTTTCACCATATTCCAAGTACTACAGTGTGATTTTCTATTTTAAGACTTTTTCAGTGTTTCTCACCAAATCCCAGGTCCTACTGCGTGATTTTCTCATTTTTCGACTTTTTCAGGGTTTCTCACCATATTCCAAGTCCTACAGTGTGATTTTCTCATTTTTCGACTTTTTCAGGGTTTCTCACCATATTCCAAGTCCTACAGTGTGATTTTCTCATTTTTTGACTTTTTCAGGGTTTCTCAACATATTCCAAGTCCTAGAGTGTGATTTTTGCTTTTTTCGAATTTTTCAGGGTTTCTCACCATATTCCAGATCCTACAGATTGATTTTCTCATTTTTCGACTTTTTCAGGGTTTCTCACCAGCTTCCAGGTCCTACTGCGTGATTTTCTTATTTTTTGACTTTTTTTTCAGGGTTTCTCACCATATTCTGGGTCCTACTGCATGATTTTCTCATTTTTCGACATTTTCAGGGTTTCTCACCATATTCCAAGTCCTAGAGTGTGATATTCTCATTTAAGACTTTTTCAGTGTTTCTCACCATATTCCAGGTACTCCTGCATGCTTTTCTCATTTTTCGACTTTTTCAGGGTTTCTCACCATATTCCAAATCCTACAGTGTGATTTTTCATTTTTTGACTTTTTCAGGGTTACTCATCTTATTCCAAGCCACACCCATCTTTAAATTTTTAGAAGAAAATGTGAGGCTGTGTTTATATACATCATATGCAGATCGTAAGAGGGATTTAGATTCTCCAGAATCTGACACCCTCTTCTGGAGTGTCTAAAGATAGCTACAGTTTACTTGTATCTAATAAATAAATAAATAAATAAATAAATAAATAAATAAATATATAAATAAACCTTTTTTTTAAAAAGGATAAGAAAGAAAGAAAGACCAGGCAGGCCTGCCATCCTTATCTCTGTCTGTCTGTCTGTCTGTCTGTCTGTCTGATACCCTGGAACTGGAGAAGGGCCACCATATAGTTGCTGGTAGTTGATCCCAGATTCTCTAGAAGAGGAGACAATGCTGTTAATTGTTTTGTTTTGTTTTTCACTGTTTTTTTTTATTACATATTTTCCTCAATTACATTTCCAATGCTATCCCAAAAGTCCCCCATACCTCCCCCCACTTCCCTACCCTCCCATTCTTCTCAGTGGCCCCACACATCTTTAAATTTTTAGAAGTATACGTGAGTCTGTGTTTATGTACATAATATGCAGGCCAAAAGAGGGATTTAGATTCTCCAGAATCTGACACCGTCTTCTGGAGTGTCTGAAGACAGCTAGAGTGTACTTATATCTAATAAATACATAAATAAAAAAACCAGCAAACATTTTTTCAAAAGGATAAGAAAGAAAGAAAGACCAGGCAAGCCTGCCATCCTTATCTCTGTCTGTCTGTCTGACAGTCTGTCTGATCCCCTGGAACTGGAGGTGGGCCACTATATAGTTGCTGATAGTTGATACCAGGTTCTCTGGAAGTGGAGACAGTGATGGTAATTGTTGAGCCCTTTCAGTGGTCCCACCAATCTTTAAATTTTTAGAAGTATATGTGAGGCTGTGTTTATGTACATCATATGCAGACCATAAGAGGGATTTAGATTCTCCAGAATCTGAAACCCTATTCTGGAGTGTCTGAAGGCAGCTACAGTGTACTTATATCTAATAAATACATAAATAAATAAATAAATAAATAAATAAATAAATAAATAAATAAACAAACATTTTTTTTAAAGGATAAGAAATAAAGAAAGACCAGGCAGCCCTGGCATCCTTATCTCTGTCTGTCTGTCTGTCTGTCTTTCTGATCCACTAGAACTGGAGATGGGCCACAATATAGTTGCTGGTAGTTGATCCCAGGTTCTCTGGAAGAGGAGACAATGCTGTTAATTGTTGAGCCCTTTCAGTGGCCCCACACATCTTTAAATTTTTGGAAGTAAATGTGAGTCTGTGTTTATGTACATCATATGCACACCATAAGAGGGATTTAGATTATCCAGAATCTGACACCCTCTCCTGGAGTGTCTGAAGACCGCTAAAGTGTACTTATATTTAATAAATACATAAATAAATAAATAAACATTTTTAAAAAGGATGAGAAAGAAAAAAAACCAGGCAGGCCTGCCACCCTTGTCTGTCTGTCTGTCTGTCTTTCTGTCTGATACCTTAGAACTGGAGATGAGCCACCATATAGTTGCTGGTAGTTGATCCCAGGTTGTCTGGAAGAGGAGATAATGCTGTTAATTGTTGAGCCCTTTCAGTGACCCCATACATCTTTAAATTTTTGAAGTATATGTGAGGCTGTGTTTATGTACATCATATACAGACCATAAGAGGGATTTAGATTCTCCAGAATCTGACACCATCTTCTGGAGTGTCTGAAGACAGACACAGTGTGCTTATATCTAATAAATAAATAAATAAATAAATAAATAAATAAATAAATAAATATATAAATAAACATTTTTTAAAAAGGAAAAGAAAGAAAGAAAGACCTGGGAGGCCTGCCTTCCTTATCTCTGTCTCTCTGTCTGTCTTTCTGTCTATCTGTCTGATACCCTGGAACTGGAGATGGGCCACCATATAGGTGCTGGAAGTTGAACCCAGGTTCTCTGGAAGAGGAGACAATGCGGTTAATTGTTGAGCCCTTTCAGTGGCTCCACCCATCTGTAAATTTTTAGAAGTATATGTGAGGCTGTGTTTATGTACATCATATGCAGACAATAAGAGGGATTTAGATTCTCCAGAATCTGACACCCTCTTCTGGAGTGTCTGAAGATAGCTACAGTGTACTTTTATCTAATAAATACATAAATAAGTAAATAAACATTTCTTAAAAAGGATAAGAAAGAAAGACCAGGCAGGCCTGCCATCGTTATCTCTATATGTCTGTCTGTCTGTCTCTCTGTCTGATCCTCTGGAACTGGAGATGGGCCACCATATAGTTGCTGGTAGTTGATCCCAGGTTCTCTGGAAGAGGAGACAATGCTGTTAATGGTTGAGCCCATACAGTGGCCCCACACATCTTTAATTTTTGGAAGTAAATGTGAGTCTGTGTTTATGTACTTCATATGCAGACCATAAGAGGGATTTAGATTCTCCAGAATCTGACACCCTTTTCTGGACTGTCTGAAGACAGCTACAGTGTACTTATATCTAATAAATAAATAAATAAATAAATAAATAAATAAATAAATAAATAAACATTTTTTAAACAGGATAAGTAAGAAAGAAAGACATGGCAGGCCTGCCATCCTTATCTCTGTCTGTCTGTCTGTCTGTCTGTCTGATCCCGTGGAACTGCAGATGGGCCACCATATAGTTGCTGATAGTTGATCCCAGGTTCTCTGGAAGAGGAGACAATGATGTTAATTGTTGAGCCCTTTCAGTGGTCCCACCCATCTTTAAATTTTTAGAATTATATGTGAGGCTGTGTTTATGTACATCATATGCAGACCATAAGAAGGATTTAGATTCTCCAGTATCTGACACCCTCTTCTGGAGTGTCTGCAGACAGCTACAGTGTACTTATATCTAATAAATAAATAAATAAATAAATAAATAAATAAATAAATAAATATTTTTCAAAGAATAAGAAAAAAAGAAAGACCAGGCAAACCTGCCATCCATATCTCTGTTTGTCTGTCTGTCTGTCTGTCTGTCTGATCCCAGGGAACTGGAGATGAGCCACCATATAGTTGCTGGTCGTTGATCCCAGGTTCTCTGGAAGAGGACATAATGCTTTTAATTGTTGAGCCCTTTCAGTGGCCCCACCCTTCATTAAATTTTTAGAAGTATATCTGAGGCTATGTTTATGTACATCATATGCAGACCAGAAGATGGTTTTAATTTCTTCAGAATCTGACACCCTCTACTGGAGTGTCTGAAGACAGCTACAGTGTACTTATATCTAATAAATACATAAATAAATTAATTAATAAATAAATAAACATTTTTTAAAAAGGATAAGAAAGAAAGAAAAATCAGGCAGGCCTGCCATCCTTATCTCTGTCTGTCTGTCTGTCTGTCTGTCTGATCCTCTGGAACTGGATATGGGCCACCATATATTTGCTGGTAGTTTTTCCCAGGTTCTCTGGAAGAGGAGACAATGCTGTGAATTGTTGAGCCCTTTCAGTGGCCCCAACCATCTTTAAATTTTTAGAGGTAAATGTGAGGCTGTATTTATGTACATCATATGCAGACTCTAAGAGTGATTTAAATTCTTCAGAATCTGACACCCTCTTCTGGAGTGTCTGAAGACAGCTATAGTGTACTTATATCTAATAAATACATAAATAAATAAATAAATAAATAAATAAATAAATAAATAAACATTTTTTAATCAGGATAAGTAAGAAAGAAAGACCAGGTAGGCCTGCCTTCCTTATCTCTGTCTGTCTGTCTGTCTGATCCCCTGGAACTGCAGATGGGCCACCATATAGTTGCTGGTAGTTGATCCCAGGTTCTCTGGAAGAGGAGACAATGCTGTTAATTGTTGAGCCCATTCAGTGGCCCCACCCATCGTTAAATTTTTAGAAGTATACTTGAGTCTGTGTTTATGTACATCATATGCAGAACATAAGAGGTATTAGTTTCTCCAGAATCTGACACCCTCTTCTGGAATGTCTGAAGAAAGCTACAGTGTACTTATATCTAATAAATAAATAAATAAATAAATAAATAAATAAATTAATTAATAAGTAAACATTTTTTTCAATTGGATAAGAAAGAAAGAAAGACCAGGCAGGCCTGCCATCCTCATCTCTGTCTGTCTGTCTGTCTATCTATATGATCCTTTGGAACTGAAGATAGGCCACCATATAGTTGTTGGTAGTTGATCCCAGGTTCTCTGGAAGAGGAGTCAGTGCTGTTAATTGTGAGCCCTTTCAGTGGCCCCACCCATCTTTAAATTTTTAGGAGTATATGTGAGGCTGTGTTTATGTACATCATATGCAGACCATAAGAGGGATTTAGAATCTCCAGAATCTGACACCCTCTCTGGAGTGCCTGAAGACAGCTACAGTGTACTTATATCTAATAAATACATAAATAAATAAATAAATAAATAAATAAATAAATAAATAAATAAACATTTTTTAAAAAGATAAGAAAGAAAGAAAGACCTGGCAGGCCTGCCATCCTTATCTCTGTCTGTCTGTCTGTCTGTCTGTCTGTCTGTCTTTTCCTCTGGTACTGGAAATGGGCCAGCATATAGTTGCTGGTAGTTGATCCCAGGTTCTCTGAAAGAGGAGACAATGCTGTTAATTGTTTACCGCTTTCAGTGGCGCCACTCATCTTTAAATTTTTAGAAGTAATTGTGAGGCTGTGTTTATGTACATTATATTCAGACCATAAGAGTGATTTAGATTCTCCAGAAGCTTGCACCCTCTTCTGGAGTGTCTGAAGACACTACAGTGTACTTATATATAATAAATACATGAATAAATAAATAAGTAAACATTTTTTTAAAAGGATAAGAAAGAAAGAAAGACCAGGCAGGCCTGCCATCCTTATCTCTGTCTGTGTGTCTCTCTGTCTGTCTGTCTGATCCCCTGGAACTGGAGATGGGCCATCATATAGTTGCTGGTAGTTGATCCCAGGTTCTCTGGAAGAGGAGACAATGCTCTTAATTGTTGAGCCCTTTCAGTGGCCCCACCCATCTTTAAATTTTTAGAAGTATACTTGAGTCTGTGTTTATGTATATCATATGCAGACCATAAAAGGTATTTAGATTCTCCAGAATCTGACACCCTCTTCTGGAGTGTCTGAAGACAGCTACAGTGTACTTATATCTAATAAATAAATAAATAAATAAATAAATAAGTAAACATTTTTTCAAAAGGATAAAAAAGAAAGAAAGACCAGGCCGGCCTGTCATCCTTATATCTGACTGTCTGTCTGTCTCTCTGATCCCCTGGAACTGGAGATGGGCCACCATATAGTTGCTGGTAGTTAATCAGAGGTTCTCTGGAAGAGGAGACAATGCTGTTAATTGTTGAGCCCTTTCCATGGCCCCACCCATCTTTAAATTTTTAGAAGTGTATGTGAGGCTGTGTTTATGTACATCATATGCAGACCATAAGAGGGATTTAGATGCTCCATAAACTGACACACTCTTCTGGAGTGTCTGAAGATAGCTACAGTGTACTTATATCTAATAAATACATGAATAAATAAATAAATAAACATTTTTTAAAAAGGATAAGAAAGAAAGAAAGACCAGGCAAGCCTGCCGTCCTTATCTCTTTCTGTCTGTCTTTCTCTCTATATGATCCTTTGGAACTGGATATAGGCCACCATATAGTTGCTGGTAGTTGATCCCAGGTTCTCCGGAAGAGGAGACAATGCTGTTAATTGTTGAGCCCTTTCAGTGGCCCCACCCATCTTTAAATTTTTAGAAGTATATGTGAGGCTGTGTTTATGTACATCATATGCAGACCATAAGAGGGATTTAGATACTCCAGAATCTGACACCCTCTTCTGAAGTGTGTGAAGACAGCTACATTGTACGTATATCTAATAAATACATAAATAAATAAATAAATAAATAAATAAATACATAAATACATAAACATTTTTTAAAAGGATAAGAAAGAAAGTAAGACCAGGCAGGCCTGCCATCCTTATCTCTGTCTGTCTGTCTGTCTGTCTGACAGTCTGTCTGATCCCCTGGACGTGGAGGTGGGCCACTATATACTTGCTGATAGTTGATCCCAGGTTCTCTGGAAGTGGAGACAGTGATGGTAATTGTTGAGCCCTTTCAGTGGTCCCACCCATCTTTAAATTTTTAGAAGTATATGTGAGGCTGTGTTTATGTACATCATATGCAGACCATAAGAGGGATTTAGATTCTCCAGAATCTGACACCCTCTCTTGGAGTGTCTGAAGACGGCTACAGTGTACTTATATCTAATAAATAAATAAATAAATAAATAAATAAATAAATAAATAAACAAACATTTTTTTTAAAGGATAAGAAATAAAGAAAGACCAGGCAGGCCTGCCATCCTTATCTCTGTCTCTCTGTCTGTCTGTCTGTCTGATCCACTGGACTGGAGATGGGCCACCATATAGGTGCTGGTAGTTTATCCCAGGTTCTCTGTAAGAGGAGACAATGTTGTTAATTGTTGAGCTTTTAGAGTGGCCCCAACCTTCTTTAAATTTTTAGAAGTATATGTGAGGCTGTGTTTATGTACATCATATGCAGACCATAAGAGGGATTCAGATTCTCCAGATTCTAACACCCTCTACTGGAGAGTCTGAAGACAGCTACAGTGTACCTATATCTAATAAATAAATAAATAAATAAATATATAAATAAATAAATAAATAAATAAATAAATAAATAAACATTTTTTAAAAAGGATAAGAAAGAAAGAAAGACCAGGCCGGCCTGCCTTCCTTATCTCTGTTTGTCTGTCTGTCTGTCTGTCGTTCTGATCCCATGGAACTGGGGATGGGCCACCATATAGTTGTTGGTAGTTGACCCAGGTTCTCTGGAAGAGGAGACAACGCTGTTAATTGTTGAGCCCTTTCAGTGGCCCCACCCATCTTTAAATTTTTAGAAGTATACATGAGTCTGTGTTTATGTACATCATATGCAGACCATAAAAGGGATTTAGATTCTCCAGAATCTGACACACTTTTCTGGAGTGTCTGAAGACAGCTACAGTGTACTTATATCTAATAAATAAATAAATAAATAAATAAATAAATAAATAAATAAATAAGTAAACATTTTTTCAAAAGGATAAGAAAGAAAGAAAGACCAGGCAGGCCTGCCATCCTTATCTCTGACTGTCTGTATGTCTGTCTGTCTGATCTCCTGGAACTGGAGATGGGCCACCATATAGTTGCTGGTAGTTGATCCGAGGTTCTCTGGAAGAGGAGACAATGCTGTTCATTGTTGAGCCCTTTCAATGGCCCCACCCATCTTTAAATGTTTAGAACTGTATGTGAGGCTCTGTTTATGTACATCATATGCAGGCCATAAGAGGGATTTAGATTCTCCATAATCTGACACCCTCTTCTGGAGTGTCTGAAGACAGCTACAGTGTACTTATATATAATAAATACATAAATAAATAAATAAATAAACATTTTTTTAATTAAATGATAAGAAAAAAAGAAAGACCAGGCAGGCCTGCCATCCATATCTCTGTTTGTCTGTCTGTCTGTCTGTCTGATCCCTGGGAACTGGAGATGAGCCACCATATAGTTGCTGGTAGTTGATCCCAGGTTCTCTGGAAGAGGAGACAATGCTGTTAATTGTAGAGCCCTTTCAGTGGCCCCACCCTTCATTAAATTTTTAGAAGTATATCTGAGGCTGTGTTTATGTACATCATATGCAGACCAGAAGATGGTTTTAGATTCTTCAGAACCTGACACCCTCTACTGGAGATCTTAAGACAGCTACAGTGTACTTATATCTAAAAAATACATAAATAAATAAATTAATAAATAAATAAACATTTTTTAAAAAGGATAAGGAAGAAAGTAAAATCAGGCAGTCCTGCCATCCTTATCTCTGTCTGTCTGTCTGTCTGTCTGTCTGATCCTCTGGAACTGGATATGGGCCACCATATATTTGCTGGTAGTTTTTCCCAAGTTCTCTGGAAGAGGAGACAATGATGTTAATTGTTCAGTCCTTTCAGTGGCCACAGCCATCTTTAAATTTTTATAAGTAAATGTGAGGCTGAATTTATGTACATCATATGCAGATCATAAGAGTGATTTAAATTCTCCAGAATCTGGCACCCTCTTCTGGAGTGTCTGAAGACAGCTACAGTGTACTTATATCTAATAAATACATAAATAAATAAATAAATAAATAAATAAATAAATAAATAAATGAATAAATAAATACATAAACATTTTTTAAAAAGGATAAGAAAGAAACAAAGACCTGGCAGGCCTGCCATCCTTATCTCTGTCTGTCTGTCTGTCTGTCTGTCTGATCCTCTGGTACTGGATATGGGCCACCATATAGTTGCTGGTAGTTTATCCAAGGTTCTCTGGAAGAGGAGACAATGCTGTAAATTGTTGAGCCCTTTCAGTGGCCCCACCCTTCATTAAATTTTTAGAAGTATATCTGAGGCTGTGTTTATGTACATCATAATCAGACCATAAGAGTGATTTAGATTCTCCAGAAACTGACACCCTCTTCTGTAGTGTCTGAAGACAGCTACAGTGTACTTATATCTAATAAATACATAAATAAATAAATAAGCAAATAAATAAATAAATAAATAAATAAATAAACATTTTTTAAAAAGGATAAGACAGAAAGAAAGACCAGGCAGGCCTGCCACCCTTATCTCTGTTTGTCTGTCTGTCTGTGTGAAACCCTGGAACTGGAAGTGGGCCACCATATAGTTGCTGGTAGTTTATCCAAGGTTCTCTGGAAGAGGAGACAGTGCTTTTAAATGTTGAGCCCTTTCTGTAGCCCCACCCAACTTTCAATTTTTAGAAGTATATGTGAGGCTGTGTTTATGTACATCATATGCAGACCATAAGAGGGATTTAGATTCTCCAGAATCTGACACCCTCTTCTGGAGTGTCTGAAGACAGCTACAGTTTACTTATATCTAATAAATACATACATAAATAAATAAATGAATAAATAAATAAATAAATAAACATTTTTTAAAAAGGATAAGAAAGTAAGAAAGACCAGGCAGGCCTGCCACCCTTATCTCTGTCTGTCTGTCTGTCTGTCTGTCTGTCTAATACCCTGGAACTGTAAATTGGCCACCATAGTGTTGCTGGTAGTTGATTCCAGGTTCTCTGGAAGAGGAGACAATGCTGTTAATTGTTGAGCCCTTTCATTGGCCCCACCCATCTTTAAATATTTAGAAGTATATGTGAGGCTGTGTTTATGTACATCATATGCAGACCATAAATGTGATTTAGATTCTCCAGAATCTGAAACCCTCTTCTGGAGTGTCTGAAGACAACTACAGTGTACTAATATCAAATAAATAAATAAATAAATAAATAAATAAATAAATAAATAAACATTTTATAAACAGGATAAGAAAGAAAGAAAGACCAGGCAGGCCTGCCATCCTTATCTCTGTCTCTCTGTCTGTCTGTCTACAGTCTGTCTGATCCCCTTGGACTCGAGATGGGCCACCATATAGTTGCTGGTAGTTGATCCCAGGTTCTCTGGAAGAGGAGACAATGCTGTTAATTGTTGAGCCCTTTCAGTGGCCCCACCCATCTTTAAATTTTTAGAAGTGTATGTGAGGCTGTGTTTATGTACATGATATGCAGACCATAAGAGGGATTTAGATTTTCCAGAATCTGACACCCTCTTCTGGAGTGTCTGAAGACAGCTAATGTGTACTTATATCTAATAAACACATAAATAAATAAATAAACATTTTTTAAAAAGTATAAGAAAGAAAGAAAGACCAGGCAGGCCTCCATATTTATGTGTGTCTCTCTTTCTGTCTGTGTGATACACTGGAACTGGAGATGGGCCACCATATAGTTGCTGGTAGTTTATCTAAGGTTCTCTGGAAGAGGAGACAATGCTGTTAATTGTTGAGCCCTTTCTGTGGCCAACACATCTTTAAATTTTTAGAAGTATATGTGAGGCTGTTTTTATGTACATCATATGCAGACCATAAGAGGGATTTAGATTCTCCAGAATCTGACACCCTCTTCCTGAGTGTCTGAAGACAGCTACAGTTTACTTATATCTAATAAATACATAAATAAATAAATGAATGAATGAATAAATAAATAAATAAATAAATAAATAAACATTTTTAAAAAGGATAAGAAAGTAAGAAAGACCAGGCAGGCCTGCCACCCTTATCTCTGTCTCTCTGTCTGTCTGATTCCCTGGAACTGGAGATGGGCCACCATAGTGTTGCTGGTAGTTTATCCCAGGTTCTCTGGAAGAGGAGCCAATGATGTTAATTGTTGAGCCCTTTCAGTGGCGCCACCCATCTTTAAATATTTAGAAGTATATGTGAGGCTGTGTTTATGTACATCATATGCAGACCATAAATGTGATTTAGATTCTCCAGAATCTGAAACCCTCTTCTGGAGTGTCTGAAGGCAGCTACAGTGTACTTATATCAAATAAATAAATAAATAAATAAATAAATAAATAAATAAATAAATAAATAAATAAACATTTTTTAAACAGGATAAGAAAGAAAGAAAGACCAGGCAGGCCTGAAATCCTTATCTCTGTCTGTCTGTCTGTCTGTCTACAGTCTGTCTGATCCCCTTGGACTCGAGATCGGCCACCATATAGTTCCTGGTAGTTGATCCCAGGTTCTCTGGAAGAGGAGTCAGTGCTGTTAATTGTTGAGCCCTTTCAGTAGCCCAACCCATCTTTAAATTTTCAGAAGTATATGTGAGGCTGTGTTTATGTACATCATATACATACCATAAGAGGGATTTAGATATTCCAGAATCTGACACCCTCTTCTGGAGAGTCTGAAGACAGCTACAGTGTACTTATATCTAATAAATACATAAATAATTAAATAAACATTTTTTTAAAACGATAAGAAAGAAAGAAAGACCAGGCAGGCCTGCCATCCTTATCTCTGTCTGTCTGTCTGTCTGATCCCCTGGAACTGGAGATGGGCCACCATATAGTTGCTGGTAGTTGATTTCAGGTTCTCTGGAAGAGGAGACAATGCTGTTAATTGTTGAGCCCTTTCAGTGGCCCCACACATCTTTAAATTTTTAGAAGTATATGTGAGGCTGTGTTCATGTACATCATATGCAACCATAAGAGGGATATAGATTCTCCAGAATCTGACACCCTCTTCTGGAGAGTCTGAAGACAGCTACAGTGTACTTATATCTAATAAATACATAAATAAATAAACAAATAAATAAATAAATAAACAAATAAATAAACATTTTTTAAGAAGGATAAGGAAGAAAGAAAAATCAGGCAGGCCTGCCATCATTATCTCTGTCTGTCTGTCTGTCTGTCTTATCCCCTGGAACTTGAGATGGGCCACCATATAGTTGCTGGTAGTTGATCCCACGTTCTCTGGAAGAAGAGACAATGCTGTTAATTGTTTAGCTTTTTCAGTGGGCCCACCCATCTTTAAATTTTTAGAAGTATATGCGAGGCTGTGTTTATGTACATCATATGCAGACCATAAGAGGGATTTAGATTCTCCAGAAGATAAGACCCTCTTCTAGAGTGTTTGAAGACAGCTACAGTGTACTTATATCTAATAAATAAATAAATAAATAAATAAACATTTTCTAAAAAGTATAAGTAAGAAAGAAAGACCAGGCAGGCCTCCATCCTTATCTCTTTCTGTCTGTCTGTCTGTCTGATACCCTGGAACTGCAGATGGGCCACCATATAGTTGCTGGTAGTTGTTCCCAGGTTCTCTGGAAGAGGAGACAATGATGTTAATTGTTGAGCCCTTTCAGTGGTCCTACCCATCTTTAAATTTTTAGAAGTATATGTGAGGCTGTGTTTATGTACATCATATGCAGACCATAAGAGGGATTTAGATTCTCCAGAATCTGACACCCTCTTCTGGAGTGTCTGAAGACAGCTACTGTGTACTTATATCTAATAAATACATAAATAAATAATTAAAAAACATTATTTAAAAAGGATAAGAAAAAAGAAAGACCAGGCAGGCCTGCCACCCTTATCTCTGTCTGTCTGTCTGTCTGTCTGATACCCTGGAACTGGAGATGGGCCACCATAGTGTTGCTGGTAGTTTATCCCAGGTTCTCTGGAAGAGGAGACAATGCTGTTAATTGTTGAGCCCTTTCAGTGGCCCCACCCATCTTTAAATTTTTAGAAGAAAATGTGAGTCTGTGTTTATGTACATCATATGCAGACCCTAAGAGGGATTTAGATTCTCCAGAATCTGACACCCTCTTCTGCAGTGTCTAAAGACAGCTACAGTGTACTTATATCTAATAAATACATATATAAAAAATAATTTTTTTTAAAAAGGATAAGAAAGAAAGAAAGACCAGGCAGGCCTGCCATCCTTATCTCTGTCTGTCTGTCTGTCTCTTTGATACCCTGGTACTGGAGATGGGCCACCATATAGTTACTGGTAGTTGATCCCAGGCTCTCTGGAAGAGGAGAGAATGCTGTTAATTGTTGAGCCATTTCAGTGGCCCCACCCATCTTTGAATTTTTAGAAGTAAAGTTGTGCTGTGTTTATGTACATCATATGCAGACCATAAGAGGGATTTAGATTCTCCGGAATCTGACACCCTCTTCTGGATTGTTTGAAGACAGCTACATTGTACTTATATCTAATAAATACATAAATAAATAAATAAACATTTTTTAAAAAGGATAAAAAAGAAAGAAAGACCAGGCAGGCCTGCCATCCTTATCCTTGTCTCTCTGTCTGTCTGTCTGATAACATGGAACTGGAGATGGGCCACCATAAAGTTGCTGGTAGTTGATCCCAGGATCTCTGATGAGTAGACAATGCTGTTAATTGTTGAGACCTTTCAGTGGCCCCACACATCTTTAAATTTTTAGAAGTATATGTGAGGCTGTGTTTATGTACATCATATGCAGACCATAAGAGGGATATAGATTCTCCAGAATCTGACACCCTCTTCTGGAGTGTCTGAAGATAGCTAAAGTGTACTTATATCTAATAAATACATAAATAAATAAATAAATAAATAAATAAATAAATAAATAAATAAACAAACAAACAAACTTTTTTAAAAAGAATAAGATATAAAGAAAGACCAGGCTGGACGGTCATCCTTATCTATGTCTGTCTGTCTGTCTCTCTGTCTGTCTGTCTGATCTCCTGGAACTGGAGATGGGCCACCATATAGTTGCTGGTAGTTGATCCCAGGTACTCTGAAGAGGAGACAATTCTGTTAATTGTTCAGCCCTTTCAGTGGCCCCACTCATCTTTAAATTTCTAGAAGTAAATGTGATGCTGTGTTTATGTACATCATATTCAGACCGTAAGAGGGATTTAGATTCTCCAGAATCTGACACCGTCTTTTGGAGTGTCTATGACGGATACAGTGTACATATATCTAATAAATTCATAAATAAATATGTAAATAAATAAATAAATAAACATTTTTTAAAAAGGATAAGAAAAAAAGAAAGACCAGCAGGCCTGCCATCCTTATCTCTGTCTGTCTGTCTGTCTGTCTGTCAGTCTGATCCCCTGGAACTGGAATGGGCCCCATATAGTTGCTGGTAGTTGATCCGAGGTTCTCTGGAAGAGGAGACAATGCTGTTAATTGTTGAGTCCTTTCAGTGGCCCCACACATCTTTAAATTTTTAGAAGTATATGTGAGTCTGTGTTTATGTACATCATAGGCAGACCATAAGAGGGATTTAGATTCTCAAGAATCTGACAACATCTTCTGAAGTGTCTGAAGACAGCTACAGTGTACTTATATCTAATAAATACATAAATAAAAAAAAATAAATAAATAAACATTTTTTCAACAGTATAATAAAGAAAGAAAGACCAGGCACGCCTGCCATCCTTATCTCTGTCTGTCTGTCTGTCTGTCTGATCCCCTGGAACTGGAGATGGGCCACCATATAGTTGCTGGTAGTACATCCCAGGTTCTCTGGAAGAGGAGACAATGCTGTTAATTGTTGAGCCCTTTCTTTAGTGACCCCACCCATCTTTAAATTTTTAGAAGTATATGTGAGGCTGTGTTTATGTACATCATATGCAGACCATAAGAGGGATTTAGATTCTCCAGAATCTGACACCCTCTTCTGGAGTGTCTGAAGACAGCTACAGTGTACTTATATCTAAAAAATACATAAATAAATAAATAAATAAACATTTTTTAAAAAGGATAAGAAAGAAAGAAAGACCAGGCAGGCCTGCCATCCTTATCTCTGTCTTTCTGTCTGTCTGTTTGTCTGTCTGATCCCCTGAAACTGGAGACGGGCCAACATATAGTTGCTGGTAGTTGATCCCAGGTTCTCTGGAAGAGGAGACAATGCTGTTAATTGTTGGTTCCTTTCAGTGGCCCCAACCATCTTTAAATTTTTAGAAGAATATGTGAGGCTGTGTTTATGTACATCATATGCAGAACATAAATGGGATTTACGTTCTGCAGAATCAAACACCCTCTTCTGGAGTGTCTGAAGATAGCTATAGTGTACTTATATCTAATAAATACATAAATAAATTAATAAACCTTTTTTAAAATGATAAGAAAGAAAGAAAGACCAGGCAGGCCTGCCATCCTTATCTCTGTCTGTCTGTCTGTGTGTCTGTCTGATCCCCTGGAACTGGAGATGGGCCACCATATAATTACTGGTTATTGATCCCAGGTTCTCTGGAAGAGGAGACAATGCTGTTAATTGTTGATCCCTTTTAGTGGCCCCACCCATCTTTAAATTTTTAGAAGTATATGTGAGGCTGTGTTTATGTACATAATATGCAGACCATAAGAGGGATTTAGATTCTCCAGAATCTGACAACCTCTTCTGGAGTGTCTGAAGACAAGTATTGTGTACTTATATCTAATAAATACATTAAAAATAAATAAATAAATAAATAAATAAATAAATAAAAATAAATAAATAAACATTTTTTTTAAACGGAGAAGAAAGAAAGAAAGACCATGCAGGCCTGCCATCCTTATCACTTTCTGTCTGTCTGTCTGTCTGTCTGATCCCCTGTAACTGGAGATGGGACACCATATAGTTGCTGGTAGTTGATCCCAGGTTCTCTGGAAAAGGAGACAATGCTGTTAATTGTTGAGCCCTTTCAGTGGCCCCACCCATCTTTAAATTTTTAGTAGTATATGTGAGGCTATGTTTATGTACATCAAATGCAGACCATAAGAGGGATTTAGATTCTCCAGCATATGACACCCTCTTCTGGAGTGTCTGAAGACAGCTACAGTGTATTTATGTCTAATAAATACATAAATAAACAAATAAACATTTTTAAATAAGGATAATAAAGAAAGAATATCCAGGCAGGCCTTCCATCCTTATATCTGTCTGTCTGTCTGTCTGTCTGATTCCCTGGAACTGGAGATGGGCCACCATATAGTTGCTGGTAGTTGATCCAGTTTCTCTGGAAGAGGAGACAATGCTGTTAATTGTTGAGCCCTTTCAGTGGCCCCACACATCTTTAAATTTTTAGAAATATATGTGAGGCTGTGTTATGTACATCATATGCAGACCATAAGAGTTATTTAGATTCTCCAGAATCTGATACCCTCTTCTGGAGTGTCTGAAGACAGCTACAGTGTACTTATATCTAATAAATAAATAAATAAATAAATAAATAAATAAATAAATAAATAAATAAATAAACATTTTTTTAAAAGGATAAGTAAAAAATAAAGACTAGCAGGCCTGCCATCCTTATCTCTGTCTGTCTGTCTGTTTGTCTGTCTGATCCCCTGGAACTGGAGATGGGCCACCACATAGTTGCTGGTAGTTTAATCCCAGGTTCTCTGGAAGAGGAGACAATGATGTTAATTGTTGAGCCCTTTCAGTGGTCCTACCCATCTTTAAATTTTTAGAAGTATATGTGAGGCTGTGTTTATGTACATCATATGCAGACCATAAGAGGGATTTAGATTCTCCAGAATCTGACACCCTCTTCTGGAGTGTCTGAAGACAGCTACTGTGTACTTATATCTAATAAATACATAAATAAATAATTAAAAAAACATTATTTAAAAAGGATAAGAAAAAAGAAAGACCAGGCAGGCCTGCCACACTTATCTCTGTCTGTCTGTCTGTCTTTCTGATACCCTGGAACTGGAGATGGGCCACCATAGTGTTGCTGGTAGTTTATCCCAGGTTCTCTGGAAGAGGAGACAATGCTGTTAATTGTTGAGCCCTTTCAGTGGCCCCACCCATCTTTAAATTTTTAGAAGAAAATGTGAGTCTGTGTTTATGTACATCATATGCAGACCCTAAGAGGGATTTAGATTCTCCAGAATCTGACACCCTCTTCTGCAGTGTCTAAAGACAGCTCCAGTGTACTTATATCTAATAAATACATATATAAAAAATAATTTTTTTAAAAAAGGATAAGAAAGAAAGAAAGACCAGGCAGGCCTGCCATTCTTATCTCTGTCTGTCTGTCTGTCTGTTTGATACCCTGGTACTGGAGATGGGCCACCATATAGTTACTGGTAGTTGATCCCAGGCTCTCTGGAAGAGGAGACAATGCTGTTAATTGTTGAGCCATTTCAGTGGCCCCACCCATCTTTGAATTTTTAGAAGTAAAGTTGTGCTGTGTTTATGTACATCATATGCAGACCATAAGAGGGATTTAGATTCTCCAGAATCTGACACCCTCTTCTGGATTGTTTGAAGACAGCTACATTGTACTTATATCTAATAAATACATAAATAAATAAATAAACATTTTTTAAAAAGGATAAAAAAGAAAGAAAGACCAGGCACGCCTGCCATCCTTATCCTTGTCTCTCTGTCTGTCTGTCTGATAACATGGAACTGGAGATGGGCCACCATAAAGTTGCTGGTAGTTGATCCCAGGATCTCTGATGAGTAGACAATGCTGTTAATTGTTGAGACCTTTCAGTGGCCCCACACATCTTTAAATTTTTAGAAGTATATGTGAGGCTGTGTTTATGTACATCATATGCAGACCATAAGAGGGATATAGATTCTCCAGAATCTGACACCCTCTTCTGGAGTGTCTGAAGATAGCTAAAGTGTACTTATATCTAATAAATACATAAATAAATAAATAAATAAATAAATAAATAAATAAATAAACAAACAAACTTTTTTAAAAAGAATAAGATATAAAGAAAGACCAGGATGGACGGTCATCCTTATCTATGTCTGTCTGTCTGTCTCTCTGTCTGTCTGTCTGTCTGATCTCCTGGAACTGGAGATGGGCCACCATATAGTTGCTGGTAGTTGATCCCAGGTACTCTGAAGAGGAGACAATTCTGTTAATTGTTCAGCCCTTTCAGTGGCCCCACTCATCTTTAAATTTCTAGAAGTAAATGTGATGCTGTGTTTATGTACATCATATTCAGACCGTAAGAGGGATTTAGATTCTCCAGAATCTGACACCGTCTTTTGGAGTGTCTATGACGGATACAGTGTACATATATCTAATAAATTCATAAATAAATAAATAAATAAATAAATAAACATTTTTTAAAAAGGATAAGAAAAAAAGAAAGACCAGCAGGCCTGCCATCCTTATCTCTGTCTGTCTGTCTGTCTAATCCCCTGGAACTGGAGATGGGCCACCATATAGTTGCTGGTAGTTGATCCCAGGTTCTCTTGAAGAGGAGACAATGCTGTTAATTGTTGAGCGCTTTCAGTGGCCCCACACATCTTGAAATTTTTAGAAGTATATGTGAGTCTGTGTTTATGTACATCATATGCAGACCAAAAGAGGGATTTAGATTCTCCACAATCTGACACCCTCTTCTGGAGTGTCTGAAGACAGATACAGTGTACTTATATCTAATAAATAAATAAATAAATAAATAAATAAATGAATAAATAAATAAATAAGTAAATAAACAAACATTTTTTAAAAAGGATAAGAAAAAAAGAAAGACCAGCAGGCCTGCCATCCTTATCTCTGTCTGTCTGTCTGTCTGTCTGTCAGTCTGATCCCCTGGAACTGGAATGGGCCCCATATATTTGCTGGTAGTTGATCCGAGGTTCTCTGGAAGAGGAGACAATGCTGTTAATTGTTGAGTCCTTTCAGTGGCCCCACACATCTTTAAATTTTTAGAAGTATATGTGAGTCTGTGTTTATGTACATCATATGCAGACCATAAGAGGGATTTAGATTCTCAAGAATCTGACAAAATCTTCTGAAGTGTCTGAAGACAGCTACAGTGTACTTATATCTAATAAATACATAAATAAAAAAAATAAATAAATAAACATTTTTTCAACAGTATAATAAAGAAAGAAAGACCAGGCACGCCTGCCATCCTTATCTCTGTCTGTCTGTCTGTCTGTCTGATCCCCTGGAACTGGAGATGGGCCACCATATAGTTGCTGGTAGTACATCCCAGGTTCTCTGGAAGAGGAGACAATGCTGTTAATTGTTGAGCCCTTTCTTTAGTGACCCCACCCATCTTTAAATTTTTAGAAGTATATGTGAGGCTGTGTTTATGTACATCACATGCAGACCATAAGAGGGATTTAGATTCTCCAGAATCTGACACCCTCTTCTGGATTGTTTGAAGACAGCTACATTGTACTTATATCTAATAAATACATAAATAAATAAATAAACATTTTTTAAAAAGGATAAAAAAGAAAGAAAGACCAGGCAGGCCTGCCATCCTTATCCTTGTCTCTCTGTCTGTCTGTCTGATAACATGGAACTGGAGATGGGCCACCATAAAGTTGCTGGTAGTTGATCCCAGGATCTCTGATGAGTAGACAATGCTGTTAATTGTTGAGACCTTTCAGTGGCCCCACACATCTTTAAATTTTTAGAAGTATATGTGAGGCTGTGTTTATGTACATCATATGCAGACCATAAGAGGGATATAGATTCTCCAGAATCTGACACCCTCTTCTGGAGTGTCTGAAGATAGCTAAAGTGTACTTATATCTAATAAATACATAAATAAATAAATAAATAAATAAATAAATAAATAAACAAACAAACTTTTTTAAAAAGAATAAGATATAAAGAAAGACCAGGATGGACGGTCATCCTTATCTATGTCTGTCTGTCTGTCTCTCTGTCTGTCTGTCTGTCTGATCTCCTGGAACTGGAGATGGGCCACCATATAGTTGCTGGTAGTTGATCCCAGGTACTCTGAAGAGGAGACAATTCTGTTAATTGTTCAGCCCTTTCAGTGGCCCCACTCATCTTTAAATTTCTAGAAGTAAATGTGATGCTGTGTTTATGTACATCATATTCAGACCGTAAGAGGGATTTAGATTCTCCAGAATCTGACACCGTCTTTTGGAGTGTCTATGACGGATACAGTGTACATATATCTAATAAATTCATAAATAAATAAATAAATAAATAAATAAATAAATAAACATTTTTTAAAAAGGATAAGAAAAAAAGAAAGACCAGCAGGCCTGCCATCCTTATCTCTGTCTGTCTGTCTGTCTAATCCCCTGGAACTGGAGATGGGCCACCATATAGTTGCTGGTAGTTGATCCCAGGTTCTCTTGAAGAGGAGACAATGCTGTTAATTGTTGAGCGCTTTCAGTGGCCCCACACATCTTGAAATTTTTAGAAGTATATGTGAGTCTGTGTTTATGTACATCATATGCAGACCAAAAGAGGGATTTAGATTCTCCACAATCTGACACCCTCTTCTGGAGTGTCTGAAGACAGATACAGTGTACTTATATCTAATAAATAAATAAATAAATAAATAAATAAATAAATAAATAAATAAATAAATGAATGAATAAATAAATAAATAAGTAAATAAACAAACATTTTTTAAAAAGGAAAGAGAAAAAAAGAAAGACCAGCAGGCCTGCCATCCTTATCTCTGTCTGTCTGTCTGTCTGTCTGTCAGTCTGATCCCCTGGAACTGGAATGGGCCCCATATATTTGCTGGTAGTTGATCCGAGGTTTTCTGGAAGAGGAGACAATGCTGTTAATTGTTGAGTCCTTTCAGTGGCCCCACACATCTTTAAATTTTTAGAAGTATATGTGAGTCTGTGTTTATGTACATCATATGCAGACCATAAGAGGGATTTAGATTCTCAAGAATCTGACAAAATCTTCTGAAGTGTCTGAAGACAGCTACAGTGTACTTATATCTAATAAATACATAAATAAAAAAAATAAATAAATAAACATTTTTTCAACAGTATAATAAAGAAAGAAAGACCAGGCACGCCTGCCATCCTTATCTCTGTCTGTCTGTCTGTCTGTCTGATCCCCTGGAACTGGAGATGGGCCACCATATAGTTGCTGGTAGTACATCCCAGGTTCTCTGGAAGAGGAGACAATGCTGTTAATTGTTGAGCCCTTTCTTTAGTGACCCCACCCATCTTTAAATTTTTAGAAGTATATGTGAGGCTGTGTTTATGTACATCATATGCAGACCATAAGAGGGATTTAGATTCTCCAGAATCTGACACCCTCTTCTGGAGTGTCTGAAGACAGCTACAGTGTACTTATATCTAAAAAATACATAAATAAATAAATAAATAAATAAACATTTTTTAAAAAGGATAAGAAAGAAAGAAAGACCAGGCAGGCCTGCCATCCTTATCTCTGTCTTCTGTCTGTCTGTTTGTCTGTCTGATCCCCTGAAACTGGAGACGGGCCAACATATAGTTGCTGGTAGTTGATCCCAGGTTCTCTGGAAGAGGAGACAATGCTGTTAATTGTTGGTTCCTTTCAGTGGCCCCAACCATCTTTAAATTTTTAGAAGAATATGTGAGGCTGTGTTTATGTACATCATATGCAGAACATAAATGGGATTTACGTTCTGCAGAATCAAACACCCTCTTCTGGAGTGTCTGAAGATAGCTATAGTGTACTTATATCTAATAAATACATAAATAAATTAATAAACCTTTTTTAAAATGATAAGAAAGAAAGAAAGACCAGGCAGGCCTGCCATCCTTATCTCTGTCTGTCTGTGTGTCTGTCTGATCCCCTGGAACTGGAGATGGGCCACCATATAATTAATGGTTATTGATCCCAGGTTCTCTGGAAGAGGAGACAATGCTGTTAATTGTTGTTCCCTTTTAGTGGCCCCACCCATCTTTAAATTTTTAGAAGTATATGTGAGGCTGTGTTTATGTACATAATATGCAGACCATAAGAGGGATTTAGATTCTCCAGAATCTGACAACCTCTTCTGGAGTGTCTGAAGACAAGTATTGTGTACTTATATCTAATAAATACATTAAAAATAAATAAATAAATAAATAAATAAATAAAAATAAATAAATAAACATTTTTTTTAAACGGAGAAGAAAGAAAGAAAGACCATGCAGGCCTGCCATCCTTATCACTTTCTGTCTGTCTGTCTGTCTGTCTGATCCCCTGTAACTGGAGATGGGACACCATATAGTTGCTGGTAGTTGATCCCAGGTTCTCTGGAAGAGGAGACAATGCTGTTAATTGTTGAGCCCTTTCAGTGGCCCCACCCATCTTTAAATTTTTAGAAGTATATGTGAGGCTATGTTTATGTACATCAAATGCAGACCATAAGAGGGATTTAGATTCTCCAGCATATGACACCCTCTTCTGGAGTGTCTGAAGACAGCTACAGTGTATTTATGTCTAATAAATACATAAATAAACAAATAAACATTTTTAAATAAGGATAATAAAGAAAGAATATCCAGGCAGGCCTTCCATCCTTATATCTGTCTGTCTGTCTGTCTGTCTGATTCCCTGGAACTGGAGATGGGCCACCATATAGTTGCTGGTAGTTGATCCAGTTTCTCTGGAAGAGGAGACAATGCTGTTAATTGTTGAGCCCTTTCAGTGGCCCCACACATCTTTAAATTTTTAGAAATATATGTGAGGCTGTGTTATGTACATCATATGCAGACCATAAGAGTTATTTAGATTCTCCAGAATCTGATACCCTCTTCTGGAGTGTCTGAAGACAGCTACAGTGTACTTATATCTAATAAATAAATAAATACATAAATAAATACATAAATAAATAAATAAATAAATAAACATTTTTTTAAAAGGATAAGAAAAAAATAAAGACTAGCAGGCCTGCCATCCTTATCTCTGTCTGTCTGTCTGTTTGTCTGTCTGATCCCCTGGAACTGGAAATGGGCCAAAACATAGTTGCTGGTAGTTTAATCCCAGGTTCTCTGGAAGAGGAGACAATGATGTTAATTGTTGAGCCCTTTCAGTGGTCCTACCCATCTTTAAATTTTTAGAAGTATATGTGAGGCTGTGTTTATGTACATCATATGCAGACCCTAAGAGGGATTTAGATTCTCCAGAATCTGACACCCTCTTCTGCAGTGTCTAAAGACAGCTACAGTGTACTTATATCTAATAAATACATATATAAAAAATAATTTTTTTTAAAAAGGATAAGAAAGAAAGAAAGACCAGGCAGGCCTGCCATCCTTATCTCTGTCTGTCTGTCTGTCTGTTTGATACCCTGGTACTGGAGATGGGCCACCATATAGTTACTGGTAGTTGATCCCAGGCTCTCTGGAAGAGGAGACAATGCTGTTAATTGTTGAGCCATTTCAGTGGCCCCACCCATCTTTGAATTTTTAGAAGTAAAGTTGTGCTGTGTTTATGTACATCATATGCAGACCATAAGAGGGATTTAGATTCTCCAGAATCTGACACCCTCTTCTGGAGTGTCTGAAGACAGCTACTGTGTACTTATATCTAATAAATACATAAATAAATAATTAAAAAAACATTATTTAAAAAGGATAAGAAAAAAGAAAGACCAGGCAGGCCTGCCACACTTATCTCTGTCTGTCTGTCTGTCTGTCTGATACCCTGGAACTGGAGATGGGCCACCATAGTGTTGCTGGTAGTTTATCCCAGGTTCTCTGGAAGAGGAGACAATGCTGTTAATTGTTGAGCCCTTTCAGTGGCCCCACCCATCTTTAAATTTTTAGAAGAAAATGTGAGTCTGTGTTTATGTACATCATATGCAGACCCTAAGAGGGATTTAGATTCTCCAGAATCTGACACCCTCTTCTGCAGTGTCTAAAGACAGCTACAGTGTACTTATATCTAATAAATACATATATAAAAAATAATTTTTTTTAAAAAGGATAAGAAAGAAAGAAAGACCAGGCAGGCCTGCCATCCTTATCTCTGTCTGTCTGTCTGTCTGTTTGATACCCTGGTACTGGAGATGGGCCACCATATAGTTACTGGTAGTTGATCCCAGGCTCTCTGGAAGAGGAGACAATGCTGTTAATTGTTGAGCCATTTCAGTGGCCCCACCCATCTTTGAATTTTTAGAAGTAAAGTTGTGCTGTGTTTATGTACATCATATGCAGACCATAAGAGGGATTTAGATTCTCCAGAATCTGACACCCTCTTCTGGATTGTTTGAAGACAGCTACATTGTACTTATATCTAATAAATACATAAATAAATAAATAAACATTTTTTAAAAAGGATAAAAAAGAAAGAAAGACCAGGCAGGCCTGCCATCCTTATCCTTGTCTCTCTGTCTGTCTGTCTGATAACATGGAACTGGAGATGGGCCACCATAAAGTTGCTGGTAGTTGATCCCAGGATCTCTGATGAGTAGACAATGCTGTTAATTGTTGAGACCTTTCAGTGGCCCCACACATCTTTAAATTTTTAGAAGTATATGTGAGGCTGTGTTTATTTACATCATATGCAGACCATAAGAGGGATATAGATTCTCCAGAATCTGACACCCTCTTCTGGAGTGTCTGAAGATAGCTAAAGTGTACTTATATCTAATAAATACATAAATAAATAAATAAATAAATAAATAAATAAATAAATAAATAAACAAACAAACTTTTTTAAAAAGAATAAGATATAAAGAAAGACCAGGATGGACGGTCATCCTTATCTATGTCTGTCTGTCTGTCTCTCTGTCTGTCTGTCTGTCTGATCTCCTGGAACTGGAGATGGGCCACCATATAGTTGCTGGTAGTTGATCCCAGGTAC
The DNA here is from genome assembly GCF_978045245.1 of Mus caroli. Lineage (NCBI taxonomy): Eukaryota > Metazoa > Chordata > Mammalia > Rodentia > Muridae > Mus > Mus caroli. Next base: position 32,240 of record NW_028227604.1, read on the forward strand.
TCTGAAGAGGAGACAATTCTGTTAATTGTTCAGCCCTTTCAGTGGCCCCACTCATCTTTAAATTTCTAGAAGTAAATGTGATGCTGTGTTTATGTACATCATATTCAGACCGAAAGAGGGATTTAGATTCTCCAGAATCTGACACCGTCTTTTGGAGTGTCTATGACGGATACAGTGTACATATATCTAATAAATACATAAATAAATAAATAAATAAAGAAATAAATAAATAAATAAACATTTTTTTAAAAAGGATAAGAAAAAAAGGAAGACCAGCAGGCCTGCCATCCTTATCTCTGTCTGTCTGTCTGTCTAATCCCCTGGAACTGGAGATGGGCCACCATATAGTTGCTGGTAGTTGATCCCAGGTTTTCTGGAAGAGGAGACAATGCTGTTAATTATTGAGCGCTTTCAGTGGCCCCACACATCTTGAAATTTTTAGAAGTATATGTGAGTCTGTGTTTATGTACATCATATGCAGACCAAAAGAGGGATTTAGATTCTCCACAATCTGACACCCTCTTCTGGAGTGTCTGAAGACAGCTACAGTGTACTTATATCTAATAAATAAATAAATAAATAAATAAATAAATAAATAAATGAATGAATGAATAAATAAATAAATAAATAAGTAAATAAACAAACATTTTTTAAAAAGGATAAGAAAAAAAGAAAGACCAGCAGGCCTGCCATCCTTATCTCTGTCTGTCTGTCTGTCTGTCTGTCAGTCTGATCCCCTGGAACTGGAATGGGCCCCATATATTTGCTGGTAGTTGATCCGAGGTTCTCTGGAAGAGGAGACAATGCTGTTAATTGTTGAGTCCTTTCAGTGGCCCCACACATCTTTAAATTTTTAGAAGTATATGTGAGTCTGTGTTTATGTACATCATATGCAGACCATAAGAGGGATTTAGATTCTCAAGAATCTGACAACATCTTCTGAAGTGTCTGAAGACAGCTACAGTGTACTTATATCTAATAAATACATAAATAAAAATAAATAAATAAATAAATAAACATTTTTTCAACAGTATAATAAAGAAAGAAAGACCAGGCACGCCTGCCATCCTTATCTCTGTCTGTCTGTCTGTCTGTCTGATCCCCTGGAACTGGAGATGGGCCACCATATAGTTGCTGGTAGTTCATCCCAGGTTCTCTGGAAGAGGAGACAATGCTGTTAATTGTTGAGCCCTTTCTTTAGTGACCCCACCCATCTTTAAATTTTTAGAAGTATATGTGAGGCTGTGTTTATGTACATCATATGCAGACCATAAGAGGGATTTAGATTCTCCAGAATCTGACACCCTCTTCTGGAGTGTCTGAAGACAGCTACAGTGTACTTATATCTAAAAAATACATAAATAAATAAATAAATAAACATTTTTTTAAAAGGATAAGAAAGAAAGAAAGACCAGGCAGGCCTGCCATCCTTATCTCTGTCTTTCTGTCTGTCTGTTTGTCTGTCTGATCCCCTGAAACTGGAGATGGGCCAACATATAGTTGCTGGTAGTTGATCCCAGGTTCTCTGGAAGAGGAGACAATGCTGTTAATTGTTGGTTCCTTTCAGTGGCCCCAACCATCTTTAAATTTTTAGAAGAATATGTGAGGCTGTGTTTATGTACATCATATGCAGAACATAAATGGGATTTACGTTCTGCAGAATCAAACACCCTCTTCTGGAGTGTCTGAAGATAGCTATAGTGTACTTATATCTAATAAATACATAAATAAATAAATAAACCTTTTTTAAAATGATAAGAAAGAAAGAAAGACCAGGCAGGCCTGCCATCCTTATCTCTGTCTGTCTGTCTGTGTGTCTGTCTGATCCCCTGGAACTGGAGATGGGCCACCATATAATTACTGGTTATTGATCCCAGGTTCTCTGGAAGAGGAGACAATGCTGTTAATTGTTGATCCCTTTTAGTGGCCCCACCCATCTTTAAATTTTTAGAAGTATATGTGAGGCTGTGTTTATGTACATCATATGCAGACCATAAGAGGGATTTAGATTCTCCAGAATCTGACAACCTCTTCTGGAGTGTCTGAAGACAAGTATTGTGTACTTATATCTAATAAATACATTAAAAATAAATAAATAAATAAATAAATAAATAAATAAATAAATAAATAAAAATAAATAAATAAACATTTTTTTTAAACGGAGAAGAAAGAAAGAAAGACCATGCTGGCCTGCCATCCTTATCACTTTCTGTCTGTCTGTCTGTCTGTCTGATCCCCTGTAACTGGAGATGGGACACCATATAGTTGCTGGTAGTTGATCCCAGGTTCTCTGGAAAAGGAGACAATGCTGTTAATTGTTGAGACCTTTCAGTGGCCCCACCCATCTTTAAATTTTTAGAAGTATATGTGAGGCTATGTTTATGTACATCAAATGCAGACCATAAGAGGGATTTAGATTCTCCAGCATATGACACCCTCTTCTGGAGTGTCTGAAGACAGCTACAGTGTACTTATGTCTAATAAATACTTAAATAAACAAATAAACATTTTTAAATAAGGATAATAAAGAAAGAAAATCCAGGCAGGCCTTCCATCCTTATATCTGTCTGTCTGTCTGTCTGTCTGATTCCCTGGAACTGGAGATGGGCCACCATATAGTTGCTGGTAGTTGATCCAGGTTCTCTGGAAGAGGAGACAATGCTGTTAATTGTTGAGCCCTTTCAGTGGCCCCACACATCTTTAAATTTTTAGAAATATATGTGAGGCTGTGTTATGTACATCATATGCAGACCATAAGAGGAATTTAGATTCTCCAGAATCTGATACCCTCTTCTGGAGTGTCTGAAGACAGCTACAGTGTACTTATATCTAATAAATAAATAAATAAATAAATAAATAAATAAATAAATAAATAAATAAATAAACATTTTTTTAAAAGGATAAGAAAAAAATAAAGACTAGCAGGCCTGCCATCCTTATCTCTGTCTGTCTGTCTGTCTGTCTGTCTGATCCCCTGGAACTGGAGATGGGCCACCACATAGTTGCTGGTAGTTTAATCCCAGGTTCTCTGGAAGAGGAGACAATGCTGTTAATTGTTGAGCCCTTTCAGTGGCCCCACACATCTTTAAATTTTTAGAAATATATGTGAGGCTGTGTTTATGTACATTGTATGTAGACCATAAGAGGGATTTATATTCTCCAGAATCTGATACCCTCTTCTGGAGTGTCTGAAGACAGCTACAGTGTACTTATATATAATAAATACATAAATAAATAAATAAATAAATAAATAAATAAATAAATAAATAAATAAACATGTTTTAAAAAGGATAAGAAAGAAAGAAAAACCAGGCAGGCCTGCCATCCTTGTCTGTCTGTCTGTCTGTCTGTCTCTCTGATCCCCTGGATCTGGAGATGGGCCACCATATAGTTGCTGGTAGTTGATCCCAGGTTCTCTGGAAGAGGAGACAATGCTGTTAATTGTTGAGCCCTCACAGTGGCCCCACCCATCTTTAAATTTTTAGAAATAAATGTGAAGCTGTTTTTACGTACATCATATGCATATCATAAGAGGGACTTAGATTCTCCAGAATCTGACACCCTCTTCCTGAGTGTCTGAAGACAGCTACAGTGTACTTACATATAATAAATTCATAAATAAATAAATAAACCTTTTTAAACGGATAAGAAAGAAATAAAAACCAGGAAGGCCTGCCATCCTTGTCTGTATGTCTGTCTGTCTGTCTGATCACCTGGAACTGGAGATGGGCCACCATATAGTTGCTTGTAGTTGATCCCAGGTTCTCTGGAAGAGGAGACAATGCTGTTAATTTTTGAGCCCTTTCAGTGGCCCCACCCATCTTTAAATTTTTATAAGTATATGTGAGGCTGTGTTCATGTACATCATATGCAGACCATAAGAGGGATTTAGATTCTCCAGAATCTGACACCCTCTTCTGGAGTGTCTGAAGACAGCTACAGTGTACTTATATCGAATAAATAAATAAATAAATAAATAAATAAATAAATAAATAAACATTTTTTAAAAGGATAAGAAAGAATGAAAGACCAGGTAGGCCTGCCATCCTTAACTCTATCTGTCTGTATCTCTGTCTGTCTGTCTGATCCCCTGGAACTGGAGATGGGCCACCATATAGTTGCTGGTAGTTGATCCCAGGTTCTCTGGAAGAGGAGACAATGATGTTAATTGTTGAGCCCTTTCAGTGGTCCTACCCATCTTTAAATTTTTAGAAGTATATGTGAGGCTGTGTTTATGTACATCATATGCAGACCATAAGAGGGATATAGATTCTCCAGAATCTGAAACCCTCTTCTGGAGTGTCTGAAGACAGCTACAGTGTACTTATATCTAATAAATACATAAATAAATAAATAAATAAATAAATAAATAAATAAATAAATAAATATACATTTTTAAAAAGGGATAAGAAAGAAAGAAAAACCAGGCAGGCTTCCATCCTTGTCTGTCTTTCTCTCTGTCTGTCTGTCTTGCCTAGCCCCTTGCGTTGCCTAGCCTAGCCCCTTGCCTTGCCTAGCCCAGCCCCTTGCCTAGCCTAGCCTAGCCCAGCCCTGCCTTGCCTAGCCCTGCCTATCCCTGTCTTTAACCAGGCTGGCCTCGAACTCAGAAACTGACTGCCTCTGCCTCCAGAGTGCTCTCATTAAGAGCTCGAGCCACCACTGACTGTTGGGTTTTCTAAGTCTTACATAGGTATGGTCTGTTTCTCAACTGTGAAACCCTAATTAACACATGTAGTCTGTCCTAGGTCAGCCATAGCTACAGACTGAGGCCTTTTCTAAAACAAAACAAAAGAAAACAAAAAAAATAGAAATAATAAAATAAATAAATTAAGAAACCACATGATATCTTTTCTTTCTTTCAATGATACTCAGAGTTTGAAGCAGTTCACCCATGAGACCTCAGCTCCGGACATTGAGGCTGTTTCCCTAACAAGTATTATGGCTGAACCTGAGGGGTTCTACTGCTGATTTGTGTCCCCCACTTTAAAAAAATAGTTGTTTTCAAAGGCTGCAGGTTCTTAGCTCTGTTCCTTGTTACAGTTGAGTCACAGCCCTGAAAGTTCAGTGGTAGTTAAAGGCACTGAGAAGGGCTTCCTATAGACATCAAAGACCAAGTCTTTGTTATTAAAAAGTTAATCTGGATTCCCCCACACCCTGGCATCCTTAGAATTCCTAGAAAGGAAGGCAGGGACCTGGGCAGAAGGGTGCAAGGCTACTGGTGTTTGTAAGTGGTAACAGAAAGCTTTCTCTTGTTGGTACCCTACCCCAAGTTACACTGTCACTTCTTTTTCCTAGTTGTTGTTTTGTAGGTTTGTATTCTCAACATAGACCCTTTTCCTTCCTAACCTTGGCTGTCCTGAACCTTACTGTCCTTGAACTCAGTGATTTGCCTGTCTTGCTGGGATGAACCTGTGAGCTACCATCCAGAAGGAAGCACCCTGCTGAGGTTAGATTGGGGTCTCTTCCATTTTCCTCTATGAACATGCATATGGCAGGCCTGTTCTTTCTTTTTTACTTTTCCTTTTCTTTTTAAAGATTTATTTATTTATTATATTTAAGTATGCTGTAGCTATCTTCAGACAGTCCAGAAGAGGGTGTCAGATTCTGAAGAATCTAAATCATTCTTATTGTCTGCATATGATGTATATAAACACAGCCTCACATATACTCAAAAAAAAAAAAAGAAAGAAAGATGTGGCTACAGAGAGGGCTCAACAATTAAGAGCATTGTCTCCTCTTCCAGAGAACCTGGGCTCAATTACCAGTATTATATATGGTGGCCCATCTCCAGTTCCAGGGGATCTAATACTCTGTTCTGGAGTCTGTGGGCACAGCATACACATGCAAAACATTCTTACACAATCATTGAGAGAGGAGAGAGAGGGGTTGAGAGAGAGGGGAGGTAATCATACCTCCTGACGAGTTTGAAGACCTGAGCTTCATCACTCACACAAATAAATAAATGCAAAATATTTTTAAAAAATAAACTCTGCCATTGCCCTTTAAAAATTCCTAGAAAACAAGTTTTATAAGCAACAGTTATATTTACTATATCTAAAGTACAGTCATGAGCATATTCTCTAAATAGAAAAAGGCCTGTTAGTCTTAGAAATGGAAAAGACAAACCAAGGAAGGTTTGCAATTACATAATGAGGCAGCTCAGCCCAGCTCTTAGGTTGAAAATAAGACTGGAGAATAGGATACACCTGAAGACAGCCAGCCATTGCTTTTTGTTTTGGAGGCTGAAAGGATACACCTGAAGACAGCCAATGCTGTGTGATGGTGATCTGGTATTTTTTTTTTAATTTTTAAAAACTTTAACACTTTTTATAAAACCTCTTTCTTTCTTTCTTTCTTTCTTTCTTTCTTTCTTTCTTTCTTTCTTTTCTTTCTTTTCTTTCTTTTCTTTCTTCTCACCCTGGCCTAGCCTACCCTAGCCTACCCTAGCCTACCCTAGCCTACCCTAGCCTACCCTAGCCTACCCTAGCCTACCCTAGCCTACCCTAGCCTACCCTAGCCTACCCTAGCCTACCCTAGCCTACCCTAGCTCTGCCTAACCATGTCTTTCACCAGGGTGGCCTCGAACTCAGAAACTTACTGCCTCTGCCTACAGAGTACTCTCATTAAGAGCTTGAGCCACCACTGAAGGTCGGGTTTTCTAAACCTTACCTTGCTCTTGGTGTCTGATCTCAGCTGTGAAACCCTAATTAACACAGGTAGGCAGTCCTGGGTCAGCCAGAGCTACAGACTGTGGCCTTCTCTAAAAACAAAAAAACAAAACAAAACAACAAATAGAAATAAGAAAATATATAAATTAAACAACCACAGCATAGCTTTTCTCTCTCTAGGTGGTACTCAGAAATTCCAGCAGTTGGCCTGTGACACCTCAGCTCAGTATATGTGAGGCTGTGTTTATGTACATCATACACAGACCATAAGAGGGATTTAGATTCTCTAGAATCTAACACACTCTTCTGGAGTGTCTGTAGACAGCTACAGTGTACTTATATATAATAAATACATAAATAAACATTTTTTAAAGGATAAGAAAGAAAGAAAGACCAGGCAGGCCTGCCATCCTTATCTCTGTCTGTCTGTCTGTCTGTCTGATCCCGGGGAACTGGAGATGGGCCACCATATAGTGGCTGATAGTTGATCCCAGGTTCTCTGGAAGAGGAGACAATGCTGTTAATTGTTGAGCCCTTTCAGTGGCCCCACTCATCTTTAAATTTTTAGAAGTGTATGTGAGGCTGTGTTTATGTACATCATAGGCAGACTATAAGAGGGATTTAGATTCTCCAGAATCTGACACCCTCTTCTGGAGTGTCTGAAGACAGCTACAGTGTACATATTCTAATAAATAAATAAATAAATAAATAAATAAATAAATAAATAAATAAATAAATAAATAAATGAATAAATAAACTTTTTTAAAAATTGATAAGAAAAAAAGAAATACCAGGCAGGCCTGCCATCCTTATCTCTGTCTGTCTGTCTATCTGTCTTTCTGATTCCCTGGACCTGGAAATGGGCCACCATATAGTTGCTGGTAGTTGATCTCAGGTTCTCTGGAAGAGGAGAAATGCTGTTAATTGTTGAGCCCTTTCAGTGGCCCCACCCATCTTTAAATTTTTGGAAGTAAATGTGAGTCTGTGTTTATGTACATCATATGCAGACCATAAGAGGGATTTAGATTCTCCAGAATCTGACAACCTCTTCTGGAGTGGCTGAAGACCTCTACAGTGTACTTATATCTAATAAATACATAAATAAATAAATAAACATTTTTTCAAAAAGGATAAGAAAGAAAGAACAACCAGGCAGGCCTGCCATCCTTGTCTGTTTGTCTGTCTGTCTGTCTGATCCCCTGAAACTGGAGATGGGCCACCATATTTTTGCTGGTAGTTGATCCCAGGTTCTCTGTAAGAGGAGACAATGCTGTTAATTGTTGAGCCCTTCAGTGGCACCACCCATCTTTAAATTTTTAGAAGTATATGTGAGGCTTTGTTTATGTACATCATATGCAGACCATAAGAGGGATTTATATTCTCCAGAATCTGACACCCTCTTCTGGAGTATCTGAAGGCAGCTACAGGGTACTTATATCTAATAAATAAATGAATAAATAAATAAATAAATAAACATTTTTTAAAAGGATAAGAAAAAATGAAAGACCAGGCAGGCCTGCCATCCTTATCTCTGTCTGTCTGTCTGTCTGTCTGATCTCCTGGAACTGGAGATGTGCCACAATATAGTTGCTGGTAGTTGATCCCAGGTTCTCTGGAAGAGGAGACAATGCTGTTAATTGTTGAGCCCTTTCAGTGGCCCCACTCATCTTTAAATTTTTAGAAGTGTATGTGAGGCTGTGTTTATGTACAACATAGGCAGACTATAAGAGGGATTTAGATTCTCCAGAATCTGACACCCTCTTCTGGAGTGTCTGAAGACAGCTACAGTGTACTTATGTCTAATAAATAAATAAATAAATAAATAAATAAATAAATAAATAAATAAATATTTAAAAAAAATGATAAGAAAAAAAGAAAGACCAGGCAGGGCCTGCCATCCTTTTCTCTGTCTGTCTGTCTGTCTTTCTGATCTCCTGGAACTGGAGATGGGCCACCATATAGTTGCTGGTAGTTGATCCCAGGTTCTCTGGAAGAGGAGACAATGCTGTTAATTGTTGAGCCCTTTCAGTGGCCCCACTCATCTTTAAATTTTTAGAGGTGTATGTGAGGCTGTGTTTATGTACATCATATGCAGACAATAAGAGGGATTTAGATTCTCCAGAATATGACACCCTCTTCTGGAGTGTCTGAAGATAGCTACAGTGTACTTATATCTAATAAATACATAAATAAATAAATAAATAAATAAATAAATAAATAAATAAATAAATAAACATTTTTTAAAAAGGATAAGAAAGAAAGAAAGACCAGGCAGGCCTTCCATCCTTATCTCTGTCTGTCTGTCTGTCTTTCTGTCTGATCCCCTGGAACTGGAGATGGGCAACCATATAGTTGCTTGTAGTTGATCCCAGGTTCTCTGGAAGAGGAGACAATGCTCTTAATTATTGAGCCCTTTCAGTGGCCCCACCCATCTTTAAATTTTTAGAAGTATATGTGAGGCTGTGTTTATGTACATCATATGCAGACCATAAGAGGGATTTAGATTCTCCAGAATCTGACACCCTCTACTGGAGTGTCTGAAGACAGCTACAGTGTACTTATATCTAAAAAATACATAAATAAATAAATAAATAAATAAATAAATAAATAAATAAATAAACATTTTTAAAAATGGTTAAGAAAGAAAGAAAGACCAGGCAGGCATGCCATCCTTATCCTTGTCTGTTTCTCTGTCTGTCTGTCTGATCCCCTGGAACTGGAGATGGGCCACCATATAGTTGATGGTAGTTGATCCCAGGTTCTCTGGAGAGGAGATAATGCTGTTAATTGTTGAGCCCTTTCAGTGGTCCCACCCATCTTTAAATTTTTAGAAGTATATGTGAGTCTCTGTTTATGTATATCATATGCAGACCATAACAAGGATTTAGATTCTCCAGAATCTGACACCCTCTACTGGAGTGTCTGAAGACAGCTACAGTGTAATTATATCTAATAAATTCATAAATAAACAAATAAACATTTTTTAAAAAGGATAATAAAGAAAGAGAGACCAGGCAGGCCTGCCATCCTTGTCTGTCTGTCTGTCTGTCTGATCCCCGGAACTGGAGATGGGCCACCATATAATTGCTGGTAGTTGATCCCAGGTTCTCTGGAAGAGGAGACAATGCTGTTAATTGTTGAGCCCTTTCAGTGGCCCCACCCATCTTTAAGTTTTTAGAGGTATATGTGAGGCTGTGTTTATGTACATCATATGCAGATCATAAGAGGGATATAGATTCTCCAGAATCTGAAACCCTCTTCGGGAGTGTTTGAAGACAGCTACTGTGTACTTTTATCTAATAAATACATACATAAATTAATAAACATTTTTAAAAAGGATAAGAAAGAAAGAAAGACCAGGCAGTCCTGCCACCTTGTCTGTCTGTCTGTGTGTCTGTCTCTCTATCTGTCAGATCCCCTGGAACTGGAGATGGGCCACCATATAGTTGGTGGTAGTTGATCCCAGGTACTCTGGAAGAGGAGACAATGCTGTTAGTTGTTGAGCCCTTTCAGTAGCCCCACCCATCTTTAAATTTTTAGAAGTATATGTGAGGCTTTGTTTATGTACATCATATGCAGACCATACGAGGGATTTAGATTCTCCAGATTCTGACACCCTCTTCTGGAGTGTCTGAAGACAGCTACATTGTACTTATATCTAATAAATAAATAAATAAATATATACATACATAAATAAATAAACATTTTTTAAAAAGGATAAGAAAAAAAGAAAGACCAGGCAGGCCTGCCATCCTTATCTCTGTCTGTCTGTCTGTCTGTCTGATCCACTGGAACGAAAGATGGGCCACCATATAGTTGCTCATTGTTGATCCCAGGTTCTCTGGAAGAGGAGTCAATGCTGTTAATTATTGAGCCCTTTCTGGGTCCCCACCCATCTTTAAATTTTTAGAACTATATGTGACTCTGTGTTTATGTACATCATATGCAGACCATAAGAGGGATTTTTATTCTCCAGAATCTGACACCCTCTTTGGAGTGACTGAAGACAACTACAGTGTACTTATATCTAATAAATAAATAAATAAATAAATAAATAAATAAATAAATAAATAAATAAATAAACATTTTTAAAAAAGGATAAGAAAGAAAGAAAGAAAGACCAGGCAGGCCTGCCATCCTTATCTCTGTCTATCTGTCTGTCTGTCTGATACCCTGGAACTGGAGATGGGCCACCATATAGTTGCTGGTAGTTGATCCCAGTTTCTCTGCAAGAGGAGACAATGCTGTTAATTTTTGAGCCCTTTCAGTGGCCCCACCCATCTTTAAATTTTTAGAAGAATTTGTGAGGCTGTGTTTATGTACATCATATGCAGACCATAAGAGGGATTTAGATTTTTCAGAATCTGACACCCTCTTCTGGAGTGTCTGAAGACAGCTAGAGTGTACTTATATCTAATAAATACATAAATAAATAAATAAACATGTTTTAAAAAGGATAAGAAAGAAATAAAAACCAAGCAGGCCTGCCTTCCTTGTCTGTTTGTCTATCTGTCTATCTGATCCCCTGAAACTGGAGATGCGCCACCATATTTTTGCTGGTAGTTGATCCCAGGTTCTCTGGAAGAGGAGACAATGCTGGTATTTGTTGAGCCCTTTAAGTGGCCCCACCCATCTTTAAATTTTTAGAAGTATATGTGAGGCTGTGTTTATATACGTCATATGCAGACCATAAGAGGGATTTAGATTCTCCGTAATCTGACACCCTCTTCTGGATTGTCTGAAGACAGCTACTGTGTACTTATATCTAATAAATACATACATAAATAAATAAATAAACATTTTTTTAAAAGGATAAGAAGGAAAGAAAGACCAGGTAGGCCTGCCATCCTTATCTCTGTCTGTCAGTCTGTCTGTCTGATCCCCTGGAACTAGAGATGGGCCACCATATAGTTGCTGGTAGTTGATCCCAGGTTCTCTGGAAGAGGAGACAATGCTGTTAATTGTTGAGCCCTTTCAGTGGCCCCACAAATCTTTAAATTTTTGGAAGTATATGTGAGGCTGTGTTTATGTACATTGTATGCAGACCATAAGAGGGATTTAGATTCTCCAGAAACTGATACCCTCTTCTGGAGTGTCTGAAGACATCTACAGTGTACTTATATCTAATAAAGAAAGAAAGAAAGAAAGAAAGAAAGAAAGAAAGAAAGAAAGAAAGAAAGAAAGAAAGAAAGAAAGAAAGAAAGAAAGAAAGAAAGATGTTTTAAAAAGGATAAGAAAGAATGAAAAACCAGACAGGCCTGCCATTCTAGTCTGTCTGTCTGTCTGTCTGTCTGATCCCCTGGAACTGGAGATGGGCCATTATATAGTTGCTGGTAGTTGATCCCAGGTTCTCTGGAAGAGGAGACAATGCCGTTAATTGTTGAGCCCTTTCAGTGGCCCCACAAATCTTTAAATTTTTGGAAGTAATTGTGAGTCTGTGCTTATGTACATCATTTGCAGTCCATAAGAGGGATTTAGATTCTCCAGAATCTGACACCCTCTTCCTCAGTGTCTGAAGACAGCTACAGTGTACTTATATCTAATATACATTAATAAATAAATAAACATTTCTTAAAAAGGATAAGAAAGAAAGAAAGACCAGGCAGGCCTGCCATCCTTATCTCTATCTATCTGTATGTCTGTCTGTCTGTCTGATCCCCTGGAACTGGAGATGGGCCACTATATAGTTGCTGGTAGTTGAACCCAGGTTCTCTGGAAGAGGAGACAATGCTGTTAATTTTTGAGCAGTAAAGTGGCCCCACCCATCTTAAATTTTTAGAAGTATATGTGAGGCTGTGTTTATGTACCTGTATGCAGACCATAAGAGGGATTTAGATTGTCCAGAATCTGACACCGTCTTCTGGAGTGTCTGAAGACTGCTACCATGTACTTATATCTAATAAATAAATAAATAAATAAATAAATAAATAAATAAATAATTATTTTTTAAAAATGATAAGAAAAACAGAAAGTCCAGGCAGGCCTGCGTTCCTTAACTCTGTCTGTCTGTCTGTCTGATCCAGGGGAACTGGAGATGGGCCACCATATAGTGGCTGATAGTTGATCCCAGGTTCTCTGGAAGAGGAGACAATGCTGTTAATTGTTGAGCCCTCACCATATTGCAGGTCCTACAAGTATGAATTTTTCAGTGTTTCTCACCATATTCCAGGTACTACTGCGTGATTTTCTCATTTTTCGACTTTTTCAGGGTTTCTCACCATATTGCAAGTCCTACAAGTGTGAATTTCTTATTTTTGGACTTTTTTAGGGTTTCTCACCATATTCCAGCTCCTACAGTGTGTTTTTGTCATTTTTTGTCTTTTTCACGGTTTCTCATCTTATTCCAAGTCCTATATTGTGATTTTCTCATTTTTTGCCTTTTGCAGGGTTTCTCACCATATTGCAGGTACTACAAGTTTGATTTTCTTATTTTTCGATCTTTCAGGGTTTCTCACCATATTCCAGGTCCTACAGTGTGATTTTCTCATTTTTAGACTTTTTCAGGGTTTCTCACCATATTGGAGGTTCTACAAGTGTGATTTTCTTATTTTTCGACTTTTTCAGGGTTTACTCACCATATTCCAGCTTCTACAGTGTATTTTTCTCATTTTTTGACTTTTTCACGGTTTCTCATCATATTCTAAATCCTACAGTGTGAATTTCTCATTTTTGGAATTTTTCAGGGGTTTCTCACCATATTGCAGGTACTACAAGTTTGATTTTCTTATTTTTCGACTGTTTCAGTGTTTCTCACCATATTGCAGGTCCAACTGTGTGATTTTCTCATTTTGAGCCTTTTTCAATGTTTCTCACCATATTCCAGCTACTACAGTCTGATTTTCTCATTTTTGACTTTTTCAGGGTTTCTCATCATATTCCAAGTCCTAGAGTGTGATTTTTCCAATTTTTCGACTTTTTCAGAGTTTCTCACCATATTCCAGGTTCCACAGTGTGATTTTCTCATTTTTTGACTTTTTCAGGATTGCTCACCATATTCCATCTTCTACATTGTGATTTTCTCATTTTTCAACTTTTTCAGGGTTTCTCATCTTATTCCAAGTCCTACAGTGAAATTTTCTCATTTTCTGACTTTTTCAGGTTGTCTCATCTTATTCCAAGTCCTACAGTGTGATTTTCTCATTTTTCGACTTTTTCAGGGTTTCTCACCATATTGCAGGTCCTACACGTGTGAATTTCTTATTTTTGGACTTTTTCAGGGTTTCTCACCATATTCCAGGTACTACAGTGTGATTTTCTCATTTTAAGACTTTTTCATGGTCTCTCACAATATTGCATGTCCTACAAGTGTGTATATCTTATTTTTCTACTTTTTAACGGTTTCTCTCCATATTCCATCTCCTACCGTGTACTTTTGTCATTTTTTGTCTTTTTCACGGTTTCTTATTTTATTCCAAGTCCTACAGTGTGATTTTCTCATTTTTTGACTTTTTCAGGGTTTCTCATCATATTCCAAGTCCTACAGTGTGATTTTCTCATTTTTTGACTTTTTCAGGGTTTCTCATCTTATTCCAAGTCCTAGAGTGTGATTTTTCTAATTTTTCAACTTTTTCAGATTTTATCACCATATTCCTTTTACTACAGTTTGATTTTTCTCATTTTTGACTTTTTCAAGGTTTCTCACCATATTCCATGTCCTAAAGTGTGATTTTCTCATTTTAAGACTTTTTCAGGGTTTCTCACCATATTCCAGGTACTACAGTGTGATTTTCTTATTTTACACTTTTTCAGTGTTTCTGACCAAATTTCAGGACCTACTGCGTGATTTTCTCATTTTTCGACTTTTTCAGGGTTTCTCACCATATTTCAGGTCCTACACTGTGATTTTCTCATTTTTCGACTTTTTCAGGGTTTTTCACCATATTGGAGGTCCTACAAGTGTGGTTTTCTTATTTTTTGACTCTTTCAGGGTTTCTCATCATTTTCCAGCTCCTACAGTGTATTATTCTCATTTTTTGACTTTTTCACGGTTTCTCATCATATTCCAAATCCTACAGTGTGATTTTCTCATTTTTGGAATTTTTCAGGGTTTCTCACCATATTGCAGGTACTACAAGTTTGATTTCCTTATTTTTCGACTGTTTCAGTGTTTCTCACCATACTGCAGATCCTATTGTGTGATTTTTCTCATTTTTCGTCTTTTTCAGGGTTTCTCATCATATTCCAAGCCCTACAGTCTGATTTTTCTAATTTTTTGACTTTTTCAGAGTTTCTCAACATATTCCAGGTTCTACAGTGTGATTTTTCTAATTTTTTGAATTTTTCAGGGTTGCTCACCATACTCGATCTTCTACAGTGTGATTTTCTCATTTTTCGACTGTTTCAGGGTTTCTCACTATATTGCAGGTCCTACAAGTGTGAATTTCTTATTTTTGGACTTTTTCAGGGTTTCTCATCATATTCCAAGTCCTATACTGTGATTTTTGCATTTTTCGAATTTTTCAGGGATTCTCAGCATATTCCGGGTCCTACAGTTTGATTATCTAATTTTTCATGTTTTTCAGGGTTTCTCACCATATCCCAAGTCCTACAGTGTGATTTTCTAATATTAAGACTTTTTCAGGGTCTCTCACCATATTGCATATCCTATAAGTGTGTATTTCTTATTTTTGAACTTTTTCAGGGTTTCTCACAATATTCCAGCTCCTACAGTGTGTTTTTGTCATTTTTTTTTCTTTTTCACGGTTTCTCATCTTATTCCAAGTCCTACAGTGTGATTTTCTCATTTTTCGACTTTTTCAGGGTTTCTCACATTATTGCAGGTCCTACAAGTGTGAATTTCTTATTTTTGGACTTTTTCAGGGTTTCTCACCATATTCCAGCTACTACAGTCTGATTTTCTCATTTTTGACTTTTTCACGGTTTCTCATCTTATTCCAAGTCCTATATTGTGATTTTCTCATTTTTTGACTTTTTCAGGGTTTCTCACCATATTGCAGGTACTTCAAGTTTGATTTTCTTATTTTTCGATCTTTCAGGGTTTCTCACCATATTCCAGGTCCTACTGTTTGATTTTCTCATTTTTAGACTTTTTCAGGGTTTCTCACCTTATTCCATGTACTACAGTGTGATTTTCTCATTTTTTGACTTTTTCAGGGTTTCTCATCATATTCCAAGTCCTAGAGTGTGATTTTCTCTTTTTTCGACTTTTTCAGAGTTTCTCACCATATTCCAGGTCCTACCGTGTGATTTTCTCATTTTAAGACTTTTTCAGGGTTTCTCAACATATTCCAACTCCTTCAGTGTATTTTTCTCATTTTTCGACTTTTTTAGGGTTTCTCATCTTATTCCAAGTCCTACAGTGTGATTTTCTCATTTTAAGACTTTTTCAGGGTTTCTCACCATATTGCAGGTACTACAAGTTTGATTTTCTTATTTTTCGAGCTTTCAGGGTTTCTCACCATATTCCAGGTCCTACAGTGTGATTTTCTCATTTTTTGACTTTTTCAGGGTTTCTCACCATTTTGGAGGTTCTACAAGTGTGATTTTCTTATTTTTCGACTTTTTCAGGGTTTCTCACCATATTGGAGGTTCTACAAGTGTGATTTTCTTATTTTTCGACTTTTTCAGGGTTTACTCACCATATTCCAGCTTCTACAGTGTATTTTTCTCATTTTTTGACTTTTTCACGGTTTCTCATCATATTCTAAATCCTACAGTGTGATTTTCTCATTTTTCGACTTTTTCAGGGTTTCTCACCATAGTGCAGGTACTACAAGTTTGATTTTCTTATTTTTCGACTGTTTCAGTGTTTCTCACCATATTGCAGGTCCAACTGTGTGATTTTCTCATTTTGAGACTTTTTCAATGTTTCTCACCATATTCCAGCTACTATAGTCTGATTTTCTCATTTTTGACTTTTTCAGGGTTTCTCATCATATTCCAAGTCCTAGAGTGTGATTTTTCCAATTTTTCGCCTTTTTCAGAGTTTCTCACCATATTCCAGGTTCCACAGTGTGATTTTCTCATTTTTTGACTTTTTCAGGTTTTCCCATCATATTCCAAATCCTACAGTGTGATTTTCTCTTTTTCCGACTTTTAAAGGGTTTCTTACCATATTCCATGTCCTAGTCTGTAATTTTCTCATTTTTCGACTTTTTCAGGGTTTCTCACCATATAGGAGGTCTTACTTGTGTGATTATCTTATTCTTCGACTTTTTCAGGTTTTCTCACCACATTCCATCTTCTACATTGTGATTTTCTCATTTTTCAACTTTTTCAGCTTTCCTCATCCTATTCCAAGTCCTACAGTGAAATTTTCTCATTTTTTGACTTTTTGAGGGTGTCTCATCTTATTCCAAGTCCTACAGTGTGATTTTCTCATTTTTCGACTTTTTCAGGGTTTCTCACCATATTGCAGGTCCTACACGTGTGAATTTCTTATTTTTGGACTTTTTCAGGGTTTCTCACCATATTCCAGGTACTAAAGTGTGATTATCTCATTTTAAGACTTTTTCAGGGTCTCTCACCATATTGCATGTCCTACAAGTGTGTATATCTTATTTTTCTACTTTTTAATGGTTTCTTTCCATATTCCATCTCCTACCGTGTACTTTTGTCATTTTTTGTCTTTTTCACGGTTTCTCATTTTATTCCAAGTCCTACAGTGTGATTTTCTCATTTTTTGACTTTTTCAGGGTTTCTCACCATATTGCAGGTCCTACAAGTTTGAATTTCTTATTTTTCGACATTTTCAGAGTTTCTCACCATATTCCAGGTCCTACAGTGTGATTTTCTCATTTTAAGACTTTTTCAGTGTTTCTCACCATATTCCAGGTACTACTGCGTGATTTTCTCATTTTTCGACTTTTTCAGGGTTTCTCACCATATTGCAAGTCCTACAAGTGTGAATTTCTTATTTTTGGACTTTTTTAGTGTTTCTCACCATATTCCAGCTCCTACAGTGTGTTTTTGTCATTTTTAGACTTTTTCAGGGTTGCTCACCATATTCCAGGTACTACAGTGTGATTTTCTCATTTTTTTGACTTTTTCAGGGTTTCTCATCATATTCCAAGTCCTAGAGTGTGATTTTCTCTTTTTTCGACTTTTTCAGAGTTTCTCACCATATTCCAGGTCCTACAGTGTGATTTTCTCATTTTTGGACTTTTTCAGGATTGCTCACCATATTCCATCTTCTACATTGTGATTTTCTCATTTTTTAACTTTTTCAGGGTTTCTCATCTTATTCCAAGTCCTACAGTGAAATTTTCTCATTTTTTGACTTTTTCATGGTGTCTCATCTTATTCCAAGTCCTACAGTGTGATTTTCTCATTTTTCGACTTTTTCAGGGTTTCTCACCATATTGCAAGTCCTACAAGTGTGAATTTCTTATTTTTAAACTTTTTTAGGGTTTCTCACCATATTCCAGCTCCTACAGTGTGTTTTTGTCATTTTTTGTCTTTTTCACGGTTTCTCATCTTATTCCAAGTCCTATATTGTGATTTTCTCATTTTTTGCCTTTTCCAGGGTTTCTCACCATATTGCAGGTACTACAAGTTTGATTTTCTTATTTTTCGAGCTTTCAGGGTTTCTCACCATATTCCACATCCTACAGTGTGATTTTCTCATTTTTTGACTTTTTCAGGGTTTCTCACCATATTGCAGGTCCTACAAGTTTGAATTTCTTATTTTTCGACATTTTCAGAGTTTCTCACCATATTCCAGGTCCTACAGTGTGATTTTCTCATTTTAAGTCTTTTTCAGTGTTTCTCACCATATTCCAGGTACTACTGCGTGATTTTCTCATTTTTCGACTTTTTCAGGGTTTCTCACCATATTGCAAGTCCTACAAGTGTGAATTTCTTATTTTTGGACTTTTTTAGTGTTTCTCACCATATTCCAGCTCCTACAGTGTGTTTTTGTCATTTTTAGACTTTTTCAGGGTTGCTCACCATATTCCAGGTACTACAGTGTGATTTTCTCATTTTTTTGACTTTTTCAGGGTTTCTCATCATATTCCAAGTCCTAGAGTGTGATTTTCTCTTTTTTCGACTTTTTCAGAGTTTCTCACCATATTCCAGGTCCTACAGTGTGATTTTCTCATTTTTGGACTTTTTCAGGATTGCTCACCATATTCCATCTTCTACATTGTGATTTTCTCATTTTTTAACTTTTTCAGGGTTTCTCATCTTATTCCAAGTCCTACAGTGAAATTTTCTCATTTTTTGACTTTTTCATGGTGTCTCATCTTATTCCAAGTCCTACAGTGTGATTTTCT
>NW_028227604.1:51243-110064 GCF_978045245.1 Mus caroli
GAGAAAATCACACTGTAGGATTTGGAATATGATGAGAAACCGTGAAAAAGTCAAAAAATGAGAATAATACACTGTAGGAGCTGGAAAATGATGAGAAACCCTGAAAGAGTCAAAAAATAAGAAAACCACACTTGTAGGACCTCCAATATGGTGAAAAACCCTGAAAAAGTCGAAAAATGAGAAAATCACAGTGTAGGACCTGAAATATGGTGAGAAACCCTGAAAAAGTCGAAAAATGAGAAAATCACGCAGTAGGTCCTGAAATTTGGTCAGAAACACTGAAAAAGTGTAAAATAAGAAAATCACACTGTAGTACCTGGAATATGGTGAGAAACCCTGAAAAAGTCTTAAAATGAGAAAATCACACTTTAGGACATGGAATATGGTGAGAAACCTTGAAAAAGTCAAAAATGAGAAAAATCAAACTGTAGTAAAAGGAATATGGTGATAAAATCTGAAAAAGTTGAAAAATTAGAAAAATCACACTCTAGGACTTGGAATAAGATGAGAAACCCTGAAAAAGTCAAAAAATGAGAAAATCACACTGTAGGACTTGGAATATGATGAGAAACCCTGAAAAAGTCAAAAAATGAGAAAATCACACTGTAGGACTTGGAATAAAATAAGAAACCGTGAAAAAGACAAAAAATGACAAAAGTACACGGTAGGAGATGGAATATGGAGAGAAACCGTTAAAAAGTAGAAAAATAAGATATACACACTTGTAGGACATGCAATATTGTGAGAGACCATGAAAAAGTCTTAAAATGAGAAAATCACACTGTAGTACCTGGAATATGGTGAGAAACCCTGAAAAAGTCCAAAAATAAGAAATTCACACGTGTAGGACCTGCAATATGGTGAGAAACCCTGAAAAAGTCGAAAAATGAGAAAATCACACTGTAGGACTTGGAATAAGATGAGACAACCTGAAAAAGTCAGAAAATGAGAAAATTTCACTGTAGGACTTGGAATAAGATGAGAAACCCTGAAAAAGTTGAAAAATGAGAAAATCACAATGTAGAAGATGGAATATGGTGAGCAATCCTGAAAAAGTCAAAAAATGAGAAAATCACACTGTGGAACCTGGAATATGGTGAGAAACTCTGAAAAAGTCGAAAAATTGGAAAAATCACACTCTAGGACTTGGAATATGATGAGAAACCCTGAAAAAGTCAAAAATGAGAAAATCAGACTGTAGTAGCTGGAATATGGTGAGAAACATTGAAAAAGGCTCAAAATGAGAAAATCACACAGTTGGACCTGCAATATGGTGAGAAACACTGAAACAGTCGAAAAATAAGAAAATCAAACTTGTAGTACCTGCAATATGGTGAGAAACCCCTGAAAAATTCCAAAAATGAGAAATTCACACTGTAGGATTTAGAATATGATGAGAAACCGTGAAAAAGTCAAAAAATGAGAAAAATACACTGTAGAAGCTGGAATATGGTGAGTAAACCCTGAAAAAGTCGAAAAATAAGAAAATCACACTTGTAGAACCTCCAATATGGTGAGAAACCCTGAAAAAGTCTAAAAATGAGAAAATCACACTGTAGGACCTGGAATATGGTGAGAAACCCTGAAAGATCGAAAAATAAGAAAATCAAACTTGTAGTACCTGCAATATGGTGAGAAACCCTGCAAAAGGCAAAAAATGAGAAAATCACAATATAGGACTTGGAATAAGATGAGAAACCGTGAAAAAGACAAAAAATGACAAAAACACACTGTAGGAGCTGGAATATGGTGAGAAACCCTAAAAAAGTCCAAAAATAAGAAATTCACACTTGTAGGACTTGCAATATGGTGAGAAACCCTGAAAAAGTCGAAAAATGAGAAAATCACGCAGTAGTACCTGGAATATGGTGAGAAACACTGAAAAATTCATACTTGTAGGACCTGCAATATGGTGAGGGCTCAACAATTAACAGCATTGTCTCCTCTTCCAGAGAACCTGGGATCAACTATCAGCCACTATATGGTGGCCCATCTCCAGTTCCCCTGGATCAGACAGACAGACAGACAGAGTTAAGGAACGCAGGCCTGCCTGGACTTTCTGTTTTTCTTATCATTTTTAAAAAATAATTATTTATTTATTTATTTATTTATTTATTTATTTATTTATTAGATATAAGTACATGGTAGCAGTCTTCAGACACTCCAGAAGACGGTGTCAGATTCTGGACAATCTAAATCCCTCTTATGGTCTGCATACAGGTACATAAACACAGCCTCACATATACTTCTAAAAATTTAAGATGGGTGGGGCCACTTTACTGCTCAAAAATTAACAGCATTGTCTCCTCTTCCAGAGAACCTGGGTTCAACTACCAGCAACTATATAGTGGCCCATCTCCAGTTCCAGGGGATCAGACAGACAGACAGACATACAGATAGATAGAGATAAGGATGGCAGGCCTGCCTGGTCTTTCTTTCTTTCTTATCCTTTTTAAGAAATGTTTATTTATTTATTAATGTATATTAGATATAAGTACACTGTAGCTGTCTTCAGACACTGAGGAAGAGGGTGTCAGATTCTGGAGAATCTAAATCCCTCTTATGGACTGCAAATGATGTACATAAGCACAGACTCACAATTACTTCCAAAAATTTAAAGATTTGTGGGGCCACTGAAAGGGCTCAACAATTAACGGCATTGTCTCCTCTTCCAGAGAACCTGGGATCAACTACCAGCAACTATATAATGGCCCATCTCCAGTTCCAGGGGATCAGACAGACAGACAGACAGACAGACTAGAATGGCAGGCCTGTCTGGTTTTTCATTCTTTCTTATCCTTTTTAAAACATCTTTCTTTCTTTCTTTCTTTCTTTCTTTCTTTCTTTCTTTCTTTCTTTCTTTCTTTCTTTCTTTCTTTCTTTCTTTCTTTCTTTCTTTCTTTCTTTCTTTATTAGATATAAGTACACTGTAGATGTCTTCAGACACTCCAGAAGAGGGTATCAGTTTCTGGAGAATCTAAATCCCTCTTATGGTCTGCATACAATGTACATAAACACAGCCTCACATATACTTCCAAAAATTTAAAGATTTGTGGGGCCACTGAAAGGGCTCAACAATTAACAGCATTGTCTCCTCTTCCAGAGAACCTGGGATCAACTACCAGCAACTATATGGTGGCCCATCTCTAGTTCCAGGGGATCAGACAGACAGACTGACAGACAGAGATAAGGATGGCAGGCCTACCTGGTCTTTCTTTCCTTCTTATCCTTTTAAAAAAATGTTTATTTATTTATTTATGTATGTATTTATTAGATATAAGTACACAGTAGCTGTCTTCAGACAATCCAGAAGAGGGTGTCAGATTACGGAGAATCTAAATCCCTCTTATGGTCTGCATATGACGTATATAAACACAGCCTCACATATACTTCTAAAAATTTAAAGATGGGTGGGGCCACTTAAAGGGCTCAACAAATACCAGCATTGTCTCCTCTTCCAGAGAACCTGGGATCAACTACCAGCAAAAATATGGTGGCGCATCTCCAGTTTCAGGGGATCAGATAGACAGATAGACAAACAGACAAGGAAGGCAGGCCTGCTTGGTTTTTATTTCTTTCTTATCCTTTTTAAAACATGTTTATTTATTTATTTATGTATTTATTAGATATAAGTACACTCTAGCTGTCTTCAGACACTCCAGAAGAGGGTGTCAGATTCTGAAAAATCTAAATCCCTCTTATGGTCTGCATATGATGTACATAAACACAGCCTCACAAATTCTTCTAAAAATTTAAAGATGGGTGGGGCCACTGAAAGGGCTCAAAAATTAACAGCATTGTCTCCTCTTGCAGAGAAACTGGGATCAACTACCAGCAACTATATGGTGGCCCATCTCCAGTTCCAGGGTATCAGACAGACAGACAGATAGACAGAGATAAGGATGGCAGGCCTGCCTGGTCTTTCTTTCTTTCTTTCTTATCCTTTTTTAAAAATGTTTATTTATTTATTTATTTATTTATTTATTTATTTATTTATTTATTAGATATAAGTACACTGTAGTTGTCTTCAGTCACTCCAAAGAGGGTGTCAGATTCTGGAGAATATAAATCCCTCTTATGGTCTGCATATGATGTACATAAACACAGAGTCACATATAGTTCTAAAAATTTAAAGATGGGTGGGGACCCAGAAAGGGCTCAATAATTAACAGCATTGACTCCTCTTCCAGAGAACCTGGGATCAACAATGAGCAACTATATGGTGGCCCATCTTTCGTTCCAGTGGATCAGACAGACAGACAGACAGACAGAGATAAGGATGGCAGGCCTGCCTGGTCTTTCTTTTTTTCTTATCCTTTTTAAAAAATGTTTATTTATTTATGTATGTATATATTTATTTATTTATTTATTAGATATAAGTACAATGTAGCTGTCTTCAGACACTCCAGAAGAGGGTGTCAGAATCTGGAGAATCTAAATCCCTCGTATGGTCTGCATATGATGTACATAAACAAAGCCTCACATATACTTCTAAAAATTTAAAGATGGGTGGGGCTACTGAAAGGGCTCAACAACTAACAGCATTGTCTCCTCTTCCAGAGTACCTGGGATCAACTACCACCAACTATATGGTGGCCCATCTCCAGTTCCAGGGGATCTGACAGATAGAGAGACAGACACACAGACAGACAGACAAGGTGGCAGGACTGCCTGGTCTTTCTTTCTTTCTTATCCTTTTTAAAAATGTTTATTAATTTATGTATGTATTTATTAGATAAAAGTACACAGTAGCTGTCTTCAAACACTCCCGAAGAGGGTTTCAGATTCTGGAGAATCTATATCCCTCTTATGATCTGCATATGATGTACATAAACACAGCCTCACATATACCTCTAAAAACTTAAAGATGGGTGGGGCCACTGAAAGGGCTCAACAATTAACAGCATTGTCTCCTCTTCCAGAGAACCTGGGATCAACTACCAGCAATTATATGGTGGCCCATCTCCAGTTCCGGGGATCAGACAGACAGACAGACAGACAAGGATAGCAGGCCTGCCTGGTCTCTCTTTCTTTATTATCCTTTTTAAAAAATGTTTATTTGTTTATTTATGAATTTATTAGATATAATTACACTGTAGCTGTCTTCAGACACTCCAGTAGAGGGTGTCAGATTCTGGAGAATCTAAATCCTTGTTATGGTCTGCATATGATATACATAAACAGAGACTCACATATACTTCTAAAAATTTAAAGATGGGTGGGACCACTGAAAGGGCTCAACAATTAACAGCATTATCTCCTCTCCAGAGAACCTGGGATCAACTACCATCAACTATATGGTGGCCCATCTCCAGTTCCAGGGGATCAGACAGACAGACAGAGAAACAGACAAGGATAAGGATGGCATGCCTGCCTGGTCTTTCTTTCTTTCTTAACCATTTTTAAAAATGTTTATTTATTTATTTATTTATTTATTTATTTATTTATTTATGTATTTTTTAGATATAAGTACACTGTAGCTGTCTTCAGACACTCCAGTAGAGGGTGTCAGATTCTGGAGAATCTAAATCCCTCTTATGGTCTGCATATGATGTACATAAACACAGCCTCACATATACTTCTAAAAATTTAAAGATGGGTGGGGCCACTGAAAGGGCTCAATAATTAAGAGCATTGTCTCCTCTTCCAGAGAACCTGGGATCAACTACAAGCAACTATATGGTTGCCCATCTCCAGTTCCAGGGGATCAGACAGAAAGACAGACAGACAGACAGAGATAAGGATGGAAGGCCTGCCTTGTCTTTCTTTCTTTCTTATCCTTTTTAAAAAATGTTTATTTATTTATTTATTTATTTATTTATTTATTTATTTATGTATTTATTAGATATAAGTACACTGTAGCTATCTTCAGACACTCCAGAAGAGGGTGTCATATTCTGGAGAATCTAAATCCCTCTTATTGTCTGCATATGATGTACATAAACACAGCCTCACATACACCTCTAAAAATTTAAAGATGAGTGGGGCCACTGAAAGGGCTCAACAATTAACAGCATTGTCTCCTCTTCCAGAGAACCTGGGATCAACTACCAGCAACTATATGGTGGCCCATCTCCAGTTCCAGGAGATCAGAAAGACAGACAGACAGACAGAGAAAAGGATGGCAGGCCCTGCCTGGTCTTTCTTTTTTTCTTATCATTTTTTTTAAATATTTATTTATTTATTTATTTATTTATTTATTTATTTATTTATTAGACATAAGTACACTGTAGCTGTCTTCAGACACTCCAGAAGAGGGTGTCAGATTCTGGAGAATCTAAATCCCTCTTATAGTCTGCCTATGTTGTACATAAACACAGCCTCACATACACTTCTAAAAATTTAAAGATGAGTGGGGCCACTGAAAGGGCTCAACAATTAACAGCATTGTCTCCTCTTCCAGAGAACCTGGGATCAACTACCAGCAACTATATTGTGGCACATCTCCAGTTCCAGGAGATCAGACAGACAGACAGACAGACAGAGATAAGGATGGCAGGCCTGCCTGGTCTTTCATTTTTTCTTATCCTTTTAAAAAATGTTTATTTATTTATTTATTTATTCATTTATTTATTAGATATAAGTACCCTGTAGCTGCCTTCAGATACTCCAGAAGAGGGTGTCAGATTCTGGAGAATATAAATCCCTCTTATGGTCTGCATATGATGTACATAAACAAAGCCTCACATATACTTCTAAAAATTTAAAGATGGGTGGTGCCACTGAAGGGCTCAACAATTAACAGCATTGTCTCCTCTTACAGAGAACCTGGGATCAACTACCAGCAAAAATATGGTGGCCCATCTCCAGTTTCAGGGGATCAGACAGACAGACAGACAAACAGACAAGGATGGCAGGCCTGCCTGGTTGTTCTTTCTTTCTTATCCTTTTTGAAAAAATGTTTATTTATTTATTTATGTATTTATTAGATATAAGTACACTGTAGAGGTCTTCAGCCACTCCAGAAGAGGTTGTCAGATTCTGGAGAATCTAAATCCCTCTTATGGTCTGCATATGATGTACATAAACACAGACTCACATTTACTTCCAAAAATTTAAAGATGGGTGGGGCCACTGAAAGGGCTCAACAATTAACAGCATTTCTCCTCTTCCAGAGAACCTGAGATCAACTACCAGCAACTATATGGTGGCCCATTTCCAGGTCCAGGGAATCAGAAAGACAGATAGACAGACAGACAGAGATAAGGATGGCAGGCCTGCCTGGTATTTCTTTTTTTCTTATCAATTTTTAAAAAAGTTTATTTATTCATTTATTTATTTATTTATTTATTTATTTATTTATTTATTTATTTACTTATTAGAATATGTACACTGTAGCTGTCTTCAGACACTCCAGAAGAGGGT
Source organism: Mus caroli (assembly GCF_978045245.1). Classification (NCBI taxonomy): domain Eukaryota; kingdom Metazoa; phylum Chordata; class Mammalia; order Rodentia; family Muridae; genus Mus; species Mus caroli. The sequence goes on from NW_028227604.1 coordinate 58,609, forward strand.
GTCAGATTCTGGAGAATCTAAATCCCTCTTATAGTCTGCCTATGATGTACATAAACACAGCCTCACATACACTTCTAAAAATTTAAAGATGAGTGGGGCCACTGAAAGGGCTCAACAATTAACAGCATTGTCTCCTCTTCCAGAGAACCTGGGATCAACTATCAGCCACTATATGGTGGCCCATCTCCAGTTCCCCGGGATCAGACAGACAGACAGACAGACAGAGATAAGGATGGCAGGCCTGCCTGGTCTTTCTTTCTTTCTTATCCTTTAAAAAATGTTTATTTATGTATTTATTATATATAAGTACACTGTAGCTGTCTACAGACACTCCAGAAGAGTGTGTTAGATTCTAGAGAATCTAAATCCCTCTTATGGTCTGTGTATGATGTACATAAACACAGCCTCACATATACTGAGCTGAGGTGTCACAGGCCAACTGCTGGAATTTCTGAGTACCACCTAGAGAGAGAAAAGCTATGCTGTGGTTGTTTAATTTATATATTTTCTTATTTCTATTTGTTGTTTTGTTTTGTTTTATTTGTTTTTAGAGAAGGCCACAGTCTGTAGCTCTGGCTGACCCAGGACTGCCTACCTGTGTTAATTAGGGTTTCACAGCTGAGATCAGACACCAAGAGCAAGGTAAGGTTTAGAAAACCCGACCTTCAGTGGTGGCTCAAGCTCTTAATGAGAGTACTCTGTAGGCAGAGGCAGTAAGTTTCTGAGTTCGAGGCCACCCTGGTGAAAGACATGGTTAGGCAGAGCTAGGGTAGGCTAGGGTAGGCTAGGGTAGGCTAGGGTAGGCTAGGGTAGGCTAGGGTAGGCTAGGGTAGGCTAGGGTAGGCTAGGGTAGGCTAGGGTAGGCTAGGCCAGGGTGAGAAGAAAGAAAAGAAAGAAAAGAAAGAAAAGAAAGAAAGAAAGAAAGAAAGAAAGAGGTTTTATAAAAAGTGTTAAAGTTTTTAAAAATTAAAAAAAAAATACCAGATCACCATCACACAGCATTGGCTGTCTTCAGGTGTATCCTTTCAGCCTCCAAAACAAAAAGCAATGGCTGGCTGTCTTCAGGTGTATCCTATTCTCCAGTCTTATTTTCAACCTAAGAGCTGGGCTGAGCTGCCTCATTATGTAATTGCAAACCTTCCTTGGTTTGTCTTTTCCATTTCTAAGACTAACAGGCCTTTTTCTATTTAGAGAATATGCTCATGACTGTACTTTAGATATAGTAAATATAACTGTTGCTTATAAAACTTGTTTTCTAGGAATTTTTAAAGGGCAATGGCAGAGTTTATTTTTTAAAAATATTTTGCATTTATTTATTTGTGTGAGTGATGAAGCTCAGGTCTTCAAACTCGTCAGGAGGTATGATTACCTCCCCTCTCTCTCAACCCCTCTCTCTCCTCTCTCAATGATTGTGTAAGAATGTTTTGCATGTGTATGCTGTGCCCACAGACTCCAGAACAGAGTATTAGATCCCCTGGAACTGGAGATGGGCCACCATATATAATACTGGTAATTGAGCCCAGGTTCTCTGGAAGAGGAGACAATGCTCTTAATTGTTGAGCCCTCTCTGTAGCCACATCTTTCTTTCTTTTTTTTTTTTTGAGTATATGTGAGGCTGTGTTTATATACATCATATGCAGACAATAAGAATGATTTAGATTCTTCAGAATCTGACACCCTCTTCTGGACTGTCTGAAGATAGCTACAGCATACTTAAATATAATAAATAAATAAATCTTTAAAAAGAAAAGGAAAAGTAAAAAAGAAAGAACAGGCCTGCCATATGCATGTTCATAGAGGAAAATGGAAGAGACCCCAATCTAACCTCAGCAGGGTGCTTCCTTCTGGATGGTAGCTCACAGGTTCATCCCAGCAAGACAGGCAAATCACTGAGTTCAAGGACAGTAAGGTTCAGGACAGCCAAGGTTAGGAAGGAAAAGGGTCTATGTTGAGAATACAAACCTACAAAACAACAACTAGGAAAAAGAAGTGACAGTGTAACTTGGGGTAGGGTACCAACAAGAGAAAGCTTTCTGTTACCACTTACAAACACCAGTAGCCTTGCACCCTTCTGCCCAGGTCCCTGCCTTCCTTTCTAGGAATTCTAAGGATGCCAGGGTGTGGGGGAATCCAGATTAACTTTTTAATAACAAAGACTTGGTCTTTGATGTCTATAGGAAGCCCTTCTCAGTGCCTTTAACTACCACTGAACTTTCAGGGCTGTGACTCAACTGTAACAAGGAACAGAGCTAAGAACCTGCAGCCTTTGAAAACAACTATTTTTTTAAAGTGGGGGACACAAATCAGCAGTAGAACCCCTCAGGTTCAGCCATAATACTTGTTAGGGAAACAGCCTCAATGTCCGGAGCTGAGGTCTCATGGGTGAACTGCTTCAAACTCTGAGTATCATTGAAAGAAAGAAAAGATATCATGTGGTTTCTTAATTTATTTATTTTATTATTTCTATTTTTTTTGTTTTCTTTTGTTTTGTTTTAGAAAAGGCCTCAGTCTGTAGCTATGGCTGACCTAGGACAGACTACATGTGTTAATTAGGGTTTCACAGTTGAGAAACAGACCATACCTATGTAAGACTTAGAAAACCCAACAGTCAGTGGTGGCTCGAGCTCTTAATGAGAGCACTCTGGAGGAAGAGGCAGTCAGTTTCTGAGTTCGAGGCCAGCCTGGTTAAAGACAGGGATAGGCAGGGCTAGGCAAGGCAGGGCTGGGCTAGGCTAGGCTAGGCAAGGGGCTGGGCTAGGCAAGGCAAGGGGCTAGGCTAGGCAACGCAAGGGGCTAGGCAAGACAGACAGACAGAGAGAAAGACAGACAAGGATGGAAGCCTGCCTGGTTTTTCTTTCTTTCTTATCCCTTTTAAAAAATGTATATTTATTTATTTATTTATTTATTTATTTATTTATTTATTTATTTATGTATTTATTAGATATAAGTACACTGTAGCTGTCTTCAGACACTCCAGAAGAGGGTTTCAGATTCTGGAGAATCTATATCCCTCTTATGGTCTGCATATGATGTACATAAACACAGCCTCACATATACTTCTAAAAATTTAAAGATGGGTAGGACCACTGAAAGGGCTCAACAATTAACATCATTGTCTCCTCTTCCAGAGAACCTGGGATCAACTACCAGCAACTATATGGTGGCCCATCTCCAGTTCCAGGGGATCAGACAGACAGACAGAGATACAGACAGATAGAGTTAAGGATGGCAGGCCTACCTGGTCTTTCATTCTTTCTTATCCTTTTAAAAAATGTTTATTTATTTTTTTATTTATTTATTTATTTATTTATTTATTCGATATAAGTACACTGTAGCTGTCTTCAGACACTCCAGAAGAGGGTGTCAGATTCTGGAGAATCTAAATCCCTCTTATGGTCTGCATATGATGTACATGAACACAGCCTCACATAAACTTATAAAAATTTAAAGATGGGTGGGGCCACTGAAAGGGCTCAAAAATTAACAGCATTGTCTCCTCTTCCAGAGAACCTGGGATCAACTACAAGCAACTATATGGTGGCCCATCTCCAGTTCCAGGCGATCAGACAGACAGACAGACATACAGACAAGGATGGCAGGCCTTCCTGGTTTTTATTTCTTTCTTATCCGTTTAAAAAGGTTTATTTATTTATTTATGAATTTATTATATGTAAGTACACTGTAGCTGTCTTCAGACACTCAGGAAGAGGGTGTCAGATTCTGGAGAATCTAAGTCCCTCTTATGATATGCATATGATGTACGTAAAAACAGCTTCACATTTATTTCTAAAAATTTAAAGATGGGTGGGGCCACTGTGAGGGCTCAACAATTAACAGCATTGTCTCCTCTTCCAGAGAACCTGGGATCACCTACCAGCAACTATATGGTGGCCCATCTCCAGATCCAGGGGATCAGAGAGACAGACAGACAGACAGACAGACAAGGATGGCAGGCCTGCCTGGTTTTTCTTTCTTTCTTATCCTTTTTAAAACATGTTTATTTATTTATTTATTTATTTATTTATTTATTTATTTATTTATTTATTTATGTATTTATTATATATAAGTACACTGTAGCTGTCTTCAGACACTCCAGAAGAGGGTATCAGATTCTGGAGAATATAAATCCCTCTTATGGTCTACATACAATGTACATAAACACAGCCTCACATATATTTCTAAAAATTTAAAGATGTGTGGGGCCACTGAAAGGGCTCAACAATTAACAGCATTGTCTCCTCTTCCAGAGAACCTGGGATTAAACTACCAGCAACTATGTGGTGGCCCATCTCCAGTTCCAGGGGATCAGACAGACAGACAGACAGACAGACAGAGATAAGGATGGCAGGCCTGCTAGTCTTTATTTTTTTCTTATCCTTTTAAAAAAATGTTTATTTATTTATTTATTTATTTATTTATTTATTTATTTATTTATTTATTTATTAGATATAAGTACACTGTAGCTGTCTTCAGACACTCCAGAAGAGGGTATCAGATTCTGGAGAATCTAAATTCCTCTTATGGTCTGCATATGATGTACATAACACAGCCTCACATATATTTCTAAAAATTTAAAGATGTGTGGGGCCACTGAAAGGGCTCAACAATTAACAGCATTGTCTCCTCTTCCAGAGAACCTGGATCAACTACCAGCAACTATATGGTGGCCCATCTCCAGTTCCAGGGAATCAGACAGACAGACAGACAGACAGATATAAGGATGGAAGGCCTGCCTGGATTTTCTTTCTTTATTATCCTTATTTAAAAATGTTTATTTGTTTATTTAAGTATTTATTAGACATAAGTACACTGTAGCTGTCTTCAGACACTCCAGAAGAGGGTGTCATATGCTGGAGAATCTAAATCCCTCTTATGGTCTGCATTTGATGTACATAAACATAGCCTCACATATACTTCTAAAAATTTAAAGATGGGTGGGGCCACTGAAAGGTCTCAACAATTAACAGCATTGTCTCCTTTTCCAGAGAACCTGGGATCAACTACCAGCAACTATATGGTGTCCCATCTCCAGTTACAGGGGATCAGACAGACAGACAGACAGACAGAAAGTGATAAGGATGGCAGGCCAGCATGGTCTTTCTTTCTTTCTTCTCCGTTTAAAAAAAATGTTTATTTATTTATTTTTATTTATTTATTTATTTATTTATTTATTTATTTATTTATTTATTTATTTTTAATGTATTTATTAGATATAAGTACACAATACTTGTCTTCAGACACTCCAGAAGAGGTTGTCAGATTCTGGAGAATCTAAATCCCTCTTATGGTCTGCATATGATGTACATAAACACAGCCTCACATATACTTCTAAAAATTTAAAGATGGGTGGGGCCACTAAAAGGGATCAACAATTAACAGCATTGTCTCCTCTTCCAGAGAACCTGGGATCAATAACCAGTAATTATATGGTGGCCCATCTCCAGTTCCAGGGAATCAGACAGACACACAGACAGACAGACAGAGATAAGGATGGCAGGCCTGCCTGGTCTTTCTTTCTTTCTTATCATTTTAAAAAAGGTTTATTTATTTATTTATGTATTTATTAGATATAAGTACACTATAGCTATCTTCAGACACTCCAGAAGAGGGTGTTTGATTCTGCAGAACGTAAATCCCATTTATGTTCTGCATATGATGTACATAAACACAGCCTCACATATTCTTCTAAAAATTTAAAGATGGTTGGGGCCACTGAAAGGAACCAACAATTAACAGCATTGTCTCCTCTTCCAGAGAACCTGGGATCAACTACCAGCAACTATATGTTGGCCCATCTCCAGTTTCAGGGGATCAGACAGACAAACAGACAGACAGAAAGACAGAGATAAGGATGGCAGGCCTGCCTGGTCTTTCTTTCTTTCTTATCCTTTTAAAAAAATGTTTATTTATTTATTTATTTATGTATTTTTTAGATATAAGTACACTGTAGCTGTCTTCAGACACTCCAGAAGAGGGTGTCAGATTCTGGAGAATCTAAATCCCTCTTATGGTCTGCATATGATGTACATAAACACAGCCTCACATATACTTCTAAAAATTTAAAGATGGGTGGGGTCACTAAAGAAAGGGCTCAACAATTAACAGCATTGTCTCCTCTTCCAGAGAACCTGGGATGAACTACCAGCAACTATATGGTGGCCCATCTCCAGTTCCAGGGGATCAGACAGACAGACAGACAGAGATAAGGATGGCAGGCGTGCCTGGTCTTTCTTTCTTTATTATACTGTTGAAAAAATGTTTATTTATTTATTTATTTATTTTTATTTATGTATTTATTAGACATAAGTACACTGTAGCTGTCTTCAGACACTTCAGAAGATGTTGTCAGATTCTTGAGAATCTAAATCCCTCTTATGGTCTGCATATGATGTACATAAACACAGACTCACATATACTTCTAAAAATTTAAAGATGTGTGGGGCCACTGAAAGGACTCAACAATTAACAGCATTGTCTCCTCTTCCAGAGAACCTCGGATCAACTACCAGCAAATATATGGGGCCCATTCCAGTTCCAGGGGATCAGACTGACAGACAGACAGACAGACAGACAGAGATAAGGATGGCAGGCCTGCTGGTCTTTCTTTTTTTCTTATCCTTTTTAAAAAATGTTTGTTTATTTACTTATTTATTTATTTATTTATTCATTCATTTATTTATTTATTTATTTATTTATTTATTTATTTATTTATTTATTTATTAGATATAAGTACACTGTAGCTGTCTTCAGACACTCCAGAAGAGGGTGTCAGATTGTGGAGAATCTAAATCCCTCTTTTGGTCTGCATATGATGTACATAAACACAGACTCACATATACTTCTAAAAATTTCAAGATGTGTGGGGCCACTGAAAGCGCTCAATAATTAACAGCATTGTCTCCTCTTCCAGAAAACCTGGGATCAACTACCAGCAACTATATGGTGGCCCATCTCCAGTTCCAGGGGATTAGACAGACAGACAGACAGAGATAAGGATGGCAGGCCTGCTGGTCTTCCTTTTTTTCTTATCCTTTTTAAAAAAAATGTTTATTTATTTATTTATTTCTTTATTTATTTATTTATTTATGTATTTATTAGATATATGTACACTGTATCCGTCATAGACACTCCAAAAGACGGTGTCAGATTCTGGAGAATCTAAATCCCTCTTTCGGTCTGAATATGATGTACATAAACACAGCATCACATTTACTTCTAGAAATTTAAAGATGAGTGGGGCCACTGAAAGGGCTGAACAATTAACAGAATTGTCTCCTCTTCAGAGTACCTGGGATCAACTACCAGCAACTATATGGTGGCCCATCTCCAGTTCCAGGAGATCAGACAGACAGACAGACAGAGAGACAGACAGACAGACATAGATAAGGATGACCGTCCATCCTGGTCTTTCTTTATATCTTATTCTTTTTAAAAAAGTTTGTTTGTTTATTTATTTATTTATTTATTTATTTATTTATTTATGTATTTATTAGATATAAGTACACTTTAGCTATCTTCAGACACTCCAGAAGAGGGTGTCAGATTCTGGAGAATCTATATCCCTCTTATGGTCTGCATATGATGTAAATAAACACAGCCTCACATATACTTCTAAAAATTTAAAGATGTGTGGGGCCACTGAAAGGTCTCAACAATTAACAGCATTGTCTACTCATCAGAGATCCTGGGATCAACTACCAGCAACTTTATGGTGGCCCATCTCCAGTTCCATGTTATCAGACAGACAGACAGAGAGACAAGGATAAGGATGGCAGGCCTGCCTGGTCTTTCTTTCTTTTTTATCCTTTTTAAAAAATGTTTATTTATTTATTTATTTATGTATTTATTAGATATAAGTACAATGTAGCTGTCTTCAAACAATCCAGAAGAGGGTGTCAGATTCTGGAGAATCTAAATCCCTCTTATGGTCTGCATATGATGTACATAAACACAGCACAACTTTACTTCTAAAAATTCAAAGATGGGTGGGGCCACTGAAATGGCTCAACAATTAACAGCATTGTCTCCTCTTCCAGAGAGCCTGGGATCAACTACCAGTAACTATATGGTGGCCCATCTCCAGTACCAGGGTATCAAACAGACAAACAGACAGACAGAGATAAGGATGGCAGGCCTGCCTGGTCTTTCTTTCTTTCTTATCCTTTTTAAAAAAAATTATTTTTTATATATGTATTTATTAGATATAAGTACACTGTAGCTGTCTTTAGACACTGCAGAAGAGGGTGTCAGATTCTGGAGAATCTAAATCCCTCTTAGGGTCTGCATATGATGTACATAAACACAGACTCACATTTTCTTCTAAAAATTTAAAGATGGGTGGGGCCACTGAAAGGGCTCAACAATTAACAGCATTGTCTCCTCTTCCAGAGAACCTGGGATAAACTACCAGCAACACTATGGTGGCCCATCTCCAGTTCCAGGGTATCAGACAGACAGACAGACAGACAGAGATAAGTGTGGCAGGCCTGCCTGGTCTTTCTTTTTTCTTATCCTTTTTAAATAATGTTTTTTTAATTATTTATTTATGTATTTATTAGATATAAGTACACAGTAGCTGTCTTCAGACACTCCAGAAGAGGGTGTCAGATTCTGGAGAATCTAAATCCCTCTTATGGTCTGCATATGATGTACATAAACACAGCACAACTTTACTTCTAAAAATTCAAAGATGGGTGGGGCCACTGAAATGGCTCAACAATTAACAGCATTGTCTCCTCTTCCAGAGAGCCTGGGATCAACTACCAGTAACTATATGGTGGCCCATCTCCAGTACCAGGGTATCAAACAGACAGACAGACAGACAGAGATAAGGATGGCAGGCCTGCCTGGTCTTTCTTTCTTTCTTATCCTTTTTAAAAAAAATTATTTTTTATATATGTATTTATTAGATATAAGTACACTGTAGCTGTCTTTAGACACTGCAGAAGAGGGTGTCAGATTCTGGAGAATCTAAATCCCTCTTAGGGTCTGCATATGATGTACATAAACACAGCCTCACATATACTTCTAAAAATTTAAAGATGGGTAGGACCACTGAAAGGGCTCAACAATTAACATCATTGTCTCCTCTTCCAGAGAACCTGGGATTAAACTACCAGCAACTATGTTTTGGCCCATTTCCAGTTCCAGGGGATCAGACAGACAAACAGACAGACAGACAGAGATAAGGATGGCAGGCCTGCTAGTCTTTATTTTTTTCTTATCCTTTTAAAAAAATGTTTATTTATTTATTTATTTATTTATGTATTTATTTATGTATTTATTTATTTATTAGATATAAGTACACTGTAGCTGTCTTCAGACACTCCAGAAGAGGGTATCAGATTCTGGAGAATCTAAATAACTCTTATGGTCTGCATATGATGTACATAACACAGCCTCACATATATTTCTAAAAATTTAAAGATGTGTGGGGCCACTGAAAGGGCTCAACAATTAACAGCATTGTCTCCTCTTCCAGAGAAACTGGATCAACTACCAGCAACTATATGGTGGCCCATCTCCAGTTCCAGGGAATCAGACAGACAGACAGACAGACAGATATAAGGATGGAAGGCCTGCCTGGATATTCTTTCTTTATTATCCTTATTTAAAAATGTTTATTTGTTTATTTATGTATTTATTAGACATAAATACACTGTAGCTGTATTCAGACACTCCAGAAGAGGGTGTCATATGCTGGAGAATCTAAATCCCTCTTATGGTCTGCATTTGATGTACATAAACATAGCCTCACATATACTTCTAAAAATTTAAAGATGGGTGGGGCCACTGAAAGGGCTCAACAATTAACAGCATTGTCTCCTCTTCCAGAGAACCTGGGATCAACTACCAGCAACTATATGGTGTCCCATCTCCAGTTACAGGGGATCAGACAGACAGACAGACAGACAGAAAGTGATAAGGATGGCAGGCCTGCATGGTCTTTCTTTCTTTCTTCTCCGTTTAAAAAAAATGTTTATTTATTTATTTTTATTTATTTATTTATTTATTTATTTATTTTTAATGTATTTATTAGATATAAGTACACAATACTTGTCTTCAGACACTCCAGAAGAGGTTGTCAGATTCTGGAGAATCTAAATCCCTCTTATGGTCTGCATATTATGTACATAAACACAGCCTCACATATACTTCTAAAAATTTAAAGATGGGTGGGGCCACTAAAAGGGAACAACAATTAACAGCATTGTCTCCTCTTCCAGAGAACCTGGGATCAATAACCATTAATTATATGGTGGCCCATCTCCAGTTCCAGGGGATCAGACAGACACACAGACAGACAGAGATAAGGATGGCAGGCCTGCCTGGTCTTTCTTTCTTTCTTATCATTTTAAAAAAGGTTTATTAATTTATTTATGTATTTATTAGATATAAGTACACTATAGCTATCTTCAGACACTCCAGAAGAGGGTGTTTGATTCTGCAGAACGTAAATCCCATTTATGTTCTGCATATGATGTACATAAACACAGCCTCACATATTCTTCTAAAAATTTAAAGATGGTTGGGGCCACTGAAAGGAACCAACAATTAACAGCATTGTCTCCTCTTCCAGAGAACCTGGGATCAACTACCAGCAACTATATGTTGGCCCGTCTCCAGTTTCAGGGGATCAGACAGACAAACAGACAGACAGAAGACAGAGATAAGGATGGCAGGCCTGCCTGGTCTTTCTTTCTTTCTTATCCTTTTTAAAAAATGTTTATTTATTTATTTATTTATTTATTTATGTATTTTTTAGATATAAGTACACTGTAGCTGTCTTCAGACACTCCAGAAGAGGGTGTCAGATTCTGGAGAATCTAAATCCCTCTTATGGACTGCATATGATGTACATAAACACAGCCTCACATATACTTCTAAAAATTTAAAGATGGGTGGGGTCACTAAAGAAAGGGCTCAACAATTAACAGCATTGTCTCCTCTTCCAGAGAACCTGGGATGTACTACCAGCAACTATATGGTGGCCCATCTCCAGTTCCAGGGGATCAGACAGACAGACAGACAGACAGAGATAAGGATGGCAGGCGTGCCTGGTCTTTCTTTCTTTATTATACTGTTGAAAAAATGTTTATTTATTTATTTTTTTTATTTATGTATTTATTAGATATAAGTACACTGTAGCTGTCTTCAGACACTTCAGAAGATTTTGTCAGATTCTTGAGAATCTAAATCCCTCTTATGGTCTGCATATGATGTACATAAACACAGACTCACATATACTTCTAAAAATTTAAAGATGTGTGGGGCCACTGAAAGGACTCAACAATTAACAGCATTGTCTCCTCTTCCAGAAAACCTCGGATCAACTACCAGCAAATATATGGGGCCCATTCCAGTTCCAGGGGATCAGACTGACAGACAGACAGACAGACAGACAGAGATAAGGATGGCAGGCCTGCTGGTCTTTCTTTTTTTCTCTTTCCTTTTTAAAAAATGTTTGTTTATTTACTTATTTATTTATTTATTTATTCATTCATTTATTTATTTATTTATTTATTTATTTATTTATTTATTTATTTATTTATTAGATATAAGTACACTGTATCTGTCTTCAGACACTCCAGAAGAGGGTGTCAGATTGTGGAGAATCTAAATCCCTCTTTTGGTCTGCATATGATGTACATAAACACAGACTCACATATACTTCTAAAAATTTCAAGATGTGTGGGGCCACTGAAAGCGCTCAACAATTAACAGCATTGTCTCCTCTTCAAGAGAACCTGGGATCAACTACCAGCAACTATATGGTGGCCCATCTCCAGTTCCAGGGGATTAGACAGACAGACAGACAGAGATAAGGATGGCAGGCCTGCTGGTCTTTCTTTTTTTCTTATCCTTTTTAAAAAATGTTTATTTATTTATTTATTTATTTATTTATTTATTTATGAATTTATTAGATATATGTACACTGTATCCGTCATAGACACTCCAAAAGACGGTGTCAGATTCTGGAGAATCTAAATCCCTCTTACGGTCTGAATATGATGTACATAAACACAGCATCACATTTACTTCTAGAAATTTAAAGATGAGTGGGGCCACTGAAAGGGCTGAACAATTAACAGAATTGTCTCCTCTTCAGAGTACCTGGGATCAACTACCAGCAACTATATGGTGGCCCATCTCCAGTTCCAGGAGATCAGACAGACAGACAGACAGAGAGACAGACAGACAGACATAGATAAGGATGACCGTCCATCCTGGTCTTTCTTTATATCTTATTCTTTTTAAAAAAGTTTGTTTGTTTATTTATTTATTTATTTATTTATTTATTTATTTATTTATTTATGTATTTATTAGATATAAGTACACTTTAGCTATCTTCAGACACTCCAGAAGAGGGTGTCAGATTCTGGAGAATCTATATCCCTCTTATGGTCTGCATATGATGTACATAAACACAGCCTCACATATACTTCTAAAAATTTAAAGATGTGTGGGGCCACTGAAAGGTCTCAACAATTAACAGCATTGTCTACTCATCAGAGATCCTGGGATCAACTACCAGCAACTTTATGGTGGCCCATCTCCAGTTCCATGTTATCAGACAGACAGACAGAGAGACAAGGATAAGGATGGCAGGCCTGCCTGGTCTTTCTTTCTTTTTTATCCTTTTTAAAAAATGTTTATTTATTTATTTATGTATTTATTAGATATAAGTACAATGTAGCTGTCTTCAAACAATCCAGAAGAGGGTGTCAGATTCTGGAGAATCTAAATCCCTCTTATGGTCTGCATGTGATGTACATAAACACAGCCTCACATATACTTCTAAAAATTTAAAGATGGGTGGGGTCACTAAAGAAAGGGCTCAACAATTAACAGCATTGTCTCCTCTTCCAGAGAACCTGGGATGTACTACCAGCAACTATATGGTGGCCCATCTCCAGTTCCAGGGGATCAGACAGACAGACAGACAGACAGAGATAAGGATGGCAGGCGTGCCTGGTCTTTCTTTCTTTATTATACTGTTGAAAAAATGTTTATTTATTTATTTTTTTTATTTATGTATTTATTAGATATAAGTACACTGTAGCTGTCTTCAGACACTTCAGAAGATTTTGTCAGATTCTTGAGAATCTAAATCCCTCTTATGGTCTGCATATGATGTACATAAACACAGACTCACATATACTTCTAAAAATTTAAAGATGTGTGGGGCCACTGAAAGGACTCAACAATTAACAGCATTGTCTCCTCTTCCAGAGAACCTCGGATCAACTACCAGCAAATATATGGGGCCCATTCCAGTTCCAGGGGATCAGACTGACAGACAGACAGACAGACAGACAGAGATAAGGATGGCAGGCCTGCTGGTCTTTCTTTTATTCTTATCCTTTTTAAAAAATGTTTGTTTATTTACTTATTTATTTATTTATTCATTTATTTATTTATTTATTTATTTATTTATTTATTTATTTATTTATTTATTAGATATAAGTACACTGTATCTGTCTTCAGACACTCCAGAAGAGGGTGTCAGATTGTGGAGAATCTAAATCCCTCTTTTGGTCTGCATATGATGTACATAAACACAGACTCACATATACTTCTAAAAATTTCAAGATGTGTGGGGCCACTGAAAGCGCTCAACAATTAACAGCATTGTCTCCTCTTCAAGAGAACCTGGGATCAACTACCAGCAACTATATGGTGGCCCATCTCCAGTTCCAGGGGATTAGACAGACAGACAGACAGAGATAAGGATGGCAGGCCTGCTGGTCTTTCTTTTTTTCTTATCCTTTTTAAAAAATGTTTATTTATTTATTTATTTATTTATTTATGAATTTATTAGATATATGTACACTGTATCCGTCATAGACACTCCAAAAGACGGTGTCAGATTCTGGAGAATCTAAATCCCTCTTACGGTCTGAATATGATGTACATAAACACAGCATCACATTTACTTCTAGAAATTTAAAGATGAGTGGGGCCACTGAAAGGGCTGAACAATTAACAGAATTGTCTCCTCTTCAGAGTACCTGGGATCAACTACCAGCAACTATATGGTGGCCCATCTCCAGTTCCAGGAGATCAGACAGACAGACAGACAGAGAGACAGACAGACAGACATAGATAAGGATGACCGTCCATCCTGGTCTTTCTTTATATCTTATTCTTTTTAAAAAAGTTTGTTTGTTTATTTATTTATTTATTTATTTATTTATTTATTTATTTATGTATTTATTAGATATAAGTACACTTTAGCTATCTTCAGACACTCCAGAAGAGGGTGTCAGATTCTGGAGAATCTATATCCCTCTTATGGTCTGCATATGATGTACATAAACACAGCCTCACATATACTTCTAAAAATTTAAAGATGTGTGGGGCCACTGAAAGGTCTCAACAATTAACAGCATTGTCTACTCATCAGAGATCCTGGGATCAACTACCAGCAACTTTATGGTGGCCCATCTCCAGTTCCATGTTATCAGACAGACAGACAGAGAGACAAGGATAAGGATGGCAGGCCTGCCTGGTCTTTCTTTCTTTTTTATCCTTTTTAAAAAATGTTTATTTATTTATTTATGTATTTATTAGATATAAGTACAATGTAGCTGTCTTCAAACAATCCAGAAGAGGGTGTCAGATTCTGGAGAATCTAAATCCCTCTTATGGTCTGCATATGATGTACATAAACACAGCACAACTTTACTTCTAAAAATTCAAAGATGGGTGGGGCCACTGAAATGGCTCAACAATTAACAGCATTGTCTCCTCTTCCAGAGAGCCTGGGATCAACTACCAGTAACTATATGGTGGCCCATCTCCAGTACCAGGGTATCAAACAGACAGACAGACAGACAGAGATAAGAATGGCAGGCCTGCCTGGTCTTTCTTTCTTTCTTATCCTTTTTTAAAAAAATTATTTTTTATATATGTATTTATTAGATATAAGTACACTGTAGCTGTCTTTAGACACTGCAGAAGAGGGTGTCAGATTCTGGAGAATCTAAATCCCTCTTAGGGTCTGCATATGATGTACATAAACACAGACTCACATTTTCTTCTAAAAATTTAAAGATGGGTGGGGCCACTGAAAGGGCTCAACAATTAACAGCATTGTCTCCTCTTCCAGAGAACCTGGGATAAACTACCAGCAACACTATGGTGGCCCATCTCCAGTTCCAGGGTATCAGAAAGACAGACAGACAGACAGAGATAAGTGTGGCAGGCCTGCCTGGTCTTTCTTTTTTCTTATCCTTTTTAAATAATGTTTTTTTAATTATTTATTTATGTATTTATTAGATATAAGTACACAGTAGCTGTCTTCAGACACTCCAGAAGAGGGTGTCAGATTCTGGAGAATCTAAATCCCTCTTATGGTCTGCATATGATGTACATAAACACAGCCTCACATATACTTCTAAAAATTTAAAGATGGGTAGGACCACTGAAAGGGCTCAACAATTAACATCATTGTCTCCTCTTCCAGAGAACCTGGGATTAAACTACCAGCAACTATGTGGTGGCCCATCTCCAGTTCCAGGGGATCAGACAGACAAACAGACAGACAGACAGAGATAAGGATGGCAGGCCTGCTAGTCTTTATTTTTTACTTATCCTTTTAAAAAAATGTTTATTTATTTATTTATTTATTTATTTATTTATTTATTTATTTATTTATTTATTAGATATAAGTACACTGTAGCTGTCTTCAGACACTCCAGAAGAGGGTATCAGATTCTGGAGAATCTAAATAACTCTTATGGTCTGCATATGATGTACATAACACAGCCTCACATATATTTCTAAAAATTTAAAGATGTGTGGGGCCACTGAAAGGTCTCAACAATTAACAGCATTGTCTCCTCTTCCAGAGAAACTGGATCAACTACCAGCAACTATATGGTGGCCCATCTCCAGTTCCAGGGAATCAGACAGACAGACAGACAGACAGATATAAGGATGGAAGGCCTGCCTGGATATTCTTTCTTTATTATCCTTATTTAAAAATGTTTATTTGTTTATTTATGTATTTATTAGACATAAATACACTGTAGCTGTCTTCAGACACTCCAGAAGAGGGTGTCATATGCTGGAGAATCTAAATCCCTCTTATGGTCTGCATTTGATGTACATAAACATAGCCTCACATATACTTCTAAAAATTTAAAGATGGGTGGGGCCACTGAAAGGGCTCAACAATTAACAGCATTGTCTCCTTTTCCAGAGAACCTGGGATCAGCTACCAGCAACTATATGGTGTCCCATCTCCAGTTACAGGGGATCAGACAGACAGACAGACAGACAGAAAGTGATAAGGATGGCAGGCCTGCATGGTCTTTCTTTCTTTCTTCTCCGTTTAAAAAAAATGTTTATTTATTTATTTTTATTTATTTATTTATTTATTTATTTATTTATTTATTTTTAATGTATTTATTAGATATAAGTACACAATACTTGTCTTCAGACACTCCAGAAGAGGTTGTCAGATTCTGGAGAATCTAAATCCCTCTTATGGTCTGCATATTATGTACATAAACACAGCCTCACATATACTTCTAAAAATTTAAAGATGGGTGGGGCCACTAAAAGGGATCAACAATTAACAGCATTGTCTCCTCTTCCAGAGAACCTGGGATCAATAACCAGTAATTATATGGTGTGCCATCTCCAGTTCCAGGGGATCAGACAGACACACAGACAGACAGACAGAGATAAGGATGGCAGGCCTGCCTGGTCTTTCTTTCTTTCTTATCATTTTAAAAAAGGTTTATTAATTTATTTATGTATTTATTAGATATAAGTACACTATAGCTATCTTCAGACACTCCAGAAGAGGGTGGTTGATTCTGCAGAACGTAAATCCCATTTATGTTCTGCATATGATGTACATAAACACAGCCTCACATATTCTTCTAAAAATTTAAAGATGGTTGGGGCCACTGAAAGGAACCAACAATTAACAGCATTGTCTCCTCTTCCAGAGAACCTGGGATCAACTACCAGCAACTATATGTTGGCCCGTCTCCAGTTTCAGGGGATCAGACAGACAAACAGACAGACAGAAAGACAGAGATAAGGATGGCAGGCCTGCCTGGTCTTTCTTTCTTTCTTATCCTTTTTAAAAAATGTTTATTTATTTATTTATTTATGTATTTTTTAGATATAAGTACACTGTAGCTGTCTTCAGACACTCCAGAAGAGGGTGTCAGATTCTGGAGAATCTAAATCCCTCTTATGGTCTGCATATGATGTACATAAACACAGCCTCACATATACTTCTAAAAATTTAAAGATGGGTGGGGTCACTAAAGAAAGGGCTCAACAATTAACAGCATTGTCTCCTCTTCCAGAGAACCTGGGATGTACTACCAGCAACTATATGGTGGCCCATCTCCAGTTCCAGGGGATCAGACAGACAGACAGACAGACAGAGATAAGGATGGTAGGCGTGCCTGGTCTTTCTTTCTTTATTATACTGTTGAAAAAATGTTTATTTATTTATTTTTTTTTATTTATGTATTTATTAGATATAAGTACACTGTAGCTGTCTTCAGACACTTCAGAAGATGTTGTCAGATTCTTGAGAATCTAAATCCCTCTTATGGTCTGCATATGATGTACATAAACACAGACTCACATATACTTCTAAAAATTTAAAGATGTGTGGGGCCACTGAAAGGACTCAACAATTAACAGCATTGTCTCCTCTTCCAGAGAACCTCGGATCAACTACCAGCAAATATATGGGGCCCATTCCAGTTCCAGGGGATCAGACTGACAGACAGACAGACAGACAGACAGAGATAAGGATGGCAGGCCTGCTGGTCTTTCTTTTTTTCTTATCCTTTTTAAAAAATGTTTGTTTATTTACTTATTTATTTATTTATTTATTCATTCATTCATTCATTTATTTATTTATTTATTTATTTATTTATTTATTTATTTATTTATTTATTAGATATAAGTACACTGTATCTGTATTCAGACACTCCAGAAGAGGGTGTCAGATTGTGGAGAATCTAAATCCCTCTTTTGGTCTGCATATGATGTACATAAACACAGACTCACATATACTTCTAAAAATTTCAAGATGTGTGGGGCCACTGAAAGCGCTCAACAATTAACAGCATTGTCTCCTCTTCCAGAGAACCTGGGATCAACTACCAGCAACTATATGGTGGCCCATCTCCAGTTCCAGGGGATTAGACAGACAGACAGACAGAGATAAGGATGGCAGGCCTGCTGGTCTTTCTTTTTTTCTTATCCTTTTTAAAAAATGTTTATTTATTTATTTATTTACATATTTATTTATGAATTTATTAGATATATGTACACTGTATCCGTCATAGACACTCCAAAAGACGGTGTCAGATTCTGGAGAATCTAAATCCCTCTTACGGTCTGAATATGATGTACATAAACACAGCATCACATTTACTTCTAGAAATTTAAAGATGAGTGGGGCCACTGAAAGGGCTGAACAATTAACAGAATTGTCTCCTCTTCAGAGTACCTGGGATCAACTACCAGCAACTATATGGTGGCCCATCTCCAGTTCCAGGAGATCAGACAGACAGACAGAGAGACAGACAGACAGACATAGATAAGGATGACCGTCCAGCCTGGTCTTTCTTTATATCTTATTCTTTTTAAAAAAGTTTGTTTGTTTGTTTATTTATTTATTTATTTATTTATTTATTTATTTATTTATGTATTTATTAGATATAAGTACACTTTAGCTATCTTCAGACACTCCAGAAGAGGGTGTCAGATTCTGGAGAATCTATATCCCTCTTATGGTCTGCATATGATGTACATAAACACAGCCTCACATATACTTCTAAAAATTTAAAGATGTGTGGGGCCACTGAAAGGTCTCAACAATTAACAGCATTGTCTACTCATCAGAGATCCTGGGATCAACTACCAGCAACTTTATGGTGGCCCATCTCCAGTTCCATGTTATCAGACAGACAGACAGAGAGACAAGGATAAGGATGGCAGGCCTGCCTGGTCTTTCTTTCTTTTTTATCCTTTTTAAAAAATGTTTATTTATTTATTTATGTATTTATTAGATATAAGTACAATGTAGCTGTCTTCAAACAATCCAGAAGAGGGTGTCAGATTCCGGAGAATCTAAATCCCTCTTATGGTCTGCATATGATGTACATAAACACAGCACAACTTTACTTCTAAAAATTCAAAGATGGGTGGGGCCACTGAAATGGCTCAACAATTAACAGCATTGTCTCCTCTTCCAGAGAGCCTGGGATCAACTACCAGTAACTATATGGTGGCCCATCTCCAGTACCAGGGTATCAAAGAGACAGACAGACAGACAGAGATAAGGATGGCAGGCCTGCCTGGTCTTTCTTTCTTTCTTATCCTTTTTAAAAAAAATTATTTTTTATATATGTATTTATTAGATATAAGTACACTGTAGCTGTCTTTAGACACTGCAGAAGAGGGTGTCAGATTCTGGAGAATCTAAATCCCTCTTAGGGTCTGCATATGATGTACATAAACACAGACTCACATTTTCTTCTAAAAATTTAAAGATGGGTGGGGCCACTGAAAGGGCTCAACAATTAACAGCATTGTCTCCTCTTCCAGAGAACCTGGGATAAACTACCAGCAACACTATGGTGGCCCATCTCCAGTTCCAGGGTATCAGACAGACAGACAGACAGACAGAGATAAGGGTGGCAGGCCTGCCTGGTCTTTCTTTTTTCTTATCCTTTTTAAATAATGTTTTTTAATTATTTATTTATGTATTTATTAGATATAAGTACACAGTAGCTGTCTTCAGACACTCCAGAAGAGGGTGTCAGATTCTGGAGAATCTAAATCCCTCTTATGGTCTGCATATGATGTACATAAACACAGCCTCACATATACTTCTAAAAATTTAAAGATGGGTAGGACCACTGAAAGGGCTCAACAATTAACATCATTGTCTCCTCTTCCAGAGAACCTGGGAACAACTACCAGCAACTATATGGTGGCCCATCTGCAGTTCCAGGGTATCAGACAGACAGACAGACAGAAAGAGATAAGGATGGAGGCCTGCCTGGTCTTTCTTTCTTACTTATACTTTTTAGAAAATGTTTATTTATTTATTTATTTATTTATTAGATATAAGTACACTGTAGCTGTCTTCAAACACTCTAGAAGAGGGTCTTATCTTCTGGAGAATCTAAATCCCTCTTATGGTCTGCATATGATGTACATAAACACAGCCTCGCATATACTTCTAAAAATTTAAAGATGGGTGGGCCCACTGAAAAAGCTAAACAATTAACAGCATTGTCTCTTCTTCCAGAGAACGTGGGATCAACTACCAGCAACTATATGGTGGCCCATCTCAAGTTCCAGGGGATAAGACAGACAGACAGACAGACAGACAGAGATAATGATGGCAGGCCTGCCTGATTTTTCTTTCTTTCTTATCCTTTTTAAAAAATGTTTATTTATTTGTTTATTTATTTATTTATTTGTTTATTTATTTATGTATTTATTAGATATAAGTACACTGTAGCTGTCTTCAGACTCTCCAGAAGAGGGTGTCAGATTCTGGAGAATCTATATCCCTCTTATGGTTGCATATGATGTACATGAACACAGCCTCACATATACTTCTAAAAATTTAAAGATGTGTGGGGCCACTGAAAGGGCTCAACAATTAACAGCATTGTCTCCTCTTCCAGAGAACCTGAAATCAACTACCAGCAACTATATGGTGGCCCATCTCCAGTTCCAGGGGATCAGACAGACAGACAGACAGAGATAAGGATGGCAGGCCTGCCTGGTCTTTCTTTCTTTCTTATCGTTTTAAAAAAATGTTTATTTAATTATTTATGTATTTATTAGATATAAGTACACTGTAGCTGTCTTCAGACTCTCCAGAAGAGGGTGTCAGATTCTGGAATATCTAAATCCCTCTTATGGTATGTATATGATGTACATAAACACAGCCTCACATATACTTCTGAAAATTTAAAGATGGGTTGGGCTACTGAAAGGGCTCAACAATTAACAGCACTGACTCCTCTTCCAGAGAACCTGGGATCAACTACCAGGAACTATATGGTGGCCGATCTCGAGTCCAAGGGGATCAGACAGACTGTAGACAGACAGACAGACAGACAGAGATAAGGATTTCAGGCCTGCCTGGTCTTTCTTTCTTTCTTATCCTGTTTAAAAAATGTTTATTTATTTATTTATTTATTTATTTATTTATTTATTTATTTATTTATTTGATATAAGTACACTGTAGCTGCCTTCAGACACTCCAGAAGAGGGTTTCAGATTCTGGAGAATCTAAATCACATTTATGGTCTGCATATGATGTACATAAACACAGCCTCACATATACTTCTAAATATTTAAAGATGGGTGGCGCCACTGAAAGGGCTCAACAATTAACATCATTGGCTCCTCTTCCAGAGAACCTGGGATAAACTACCAGCAACACTATGGTGGCCCATCTCCAGTTCCAGGGAATCAGACAGACAGAGAGACAGAGATAAGGGTGGCAGGCCTGCCTGGTCTTTCTTACTTTCTTATCCTTTTTAAAAATGTTTATTTATTTATTTATTTATTTATTTATTCATTCATTCATTTATTTATTTATGTATTTATTAGATATAAGTAAACTGTAGCTGTCTTCAGACACTCAGGAAGAGGGTGTCAGATTCTGGAGAATCTAAATCCCTCTTATGGTCTGCATATGATGTACATAAAAACAGCCTCACATATACTTCTAAAAATTTAAAGATGTGTTGGCCACAGAAAGGGCTCAACAATTAACAGCATTGTCTCCTCTTCCAGAGAACCTTAGATAAACTACCAGCAACTATATGGTGGCCCATCTCCAGTTCCAGTGTATCACACAGACAGAAAGAGAGACACACATAAATATGGAGGCCTGCCTGGTCTTTCTTTCTTTCTTATACTTTTTAAAAAATGTTTATTTATTTATTTATGTGTTTATTAGATATAAGTACACATTAGCTGTCTTCAGACACTCCAGAAGAGGGTGTCAGATTCTGGAAAATCTAAATCCCTCTTATGGTCTGCATATCATGTACATAAACACAGCCTCACATACACTTCTAAAAATTTAAAGATGGGTGGGGCCACTGAAAGGGCTCAACAATTAACAGCATTGTCTCCTCTTCCAGAGAACCTGGGATCAACTACCAGCAACTATATGGTGGCCCATCTCGAGTCCAAGGGGATCAGACAGACTGTAGACAGACAGACAGAGAGACAGAGATAAGGATGGCAGGCCTGCCTGGTCTTTCTTTCTTTCTTATCCTGTTTATAAAATGTTTATTTATTTATTTATTTATTTATTTATTTATTTATTTATTTGATATTAGTACACTGTAGTTGTCTTCAGACACTCCAGAAGAGGGTTTCAGATTCTGGAGAATCTAAATCACATTTATGGTCTGCATATGATGTACATAAACACAGCCTCACATATACTTCTAAATATTTAAAGATGGGTGGGGCCAATGAAAGGGCTCAACAATTAACAGCATTGTCTCCTCTTCCAGAGAACCTGGAATCAACTACCAGCAACACTATGGTGGCCAATTTACAGTTCCAGGGTATTAGACAGACAGACAGACAGACAGACAGACAGAGATAAGGGTGGCAGGCCTGCCTGGTCTTTCTTACTTTCTTATCCTTTTTAAAAAATGTTTATTTATTTATTTATTTATTCATTTATTTATTTATGTATGTATTTATTAGATATAAGTAAACTGTAGCTGTCTTCAGACACTCCAGAAGAGGGTGTCAGATTCTGGAGAATCTAAATCCCTCTTATGGTCTGCATATGATGTACATAAACACAGCCTCACATATACTTCTAAAAATTGAAAGTTGGGTGGGGCTACAGAAAGGGCTCAACATTTAAAAGCACTGTCTCCTCTTCCAGAGAACCTTGGATAAACTACCAGCAACTATATGGTGGCCCACTTCCAGTTCCAGGGTTTCACACAGACAGACAGACAAACAGAGATAAGGGTGGCAGGCCTGCCTGGTCTTTCTTTCTGTCTTATCCTTTTTAAAAAATGTTTATTTATTTATTTATTTATTTGCTTATTTATTTATTTATGTATTTATTAGATATAAGTACACTGTAGCTGTCTTCAGACACTACAGAAGAGGGTGTCAGTTTCTGGAGAATCTAAATCACTCTTATGGTCTGATTATGATGTACATAAACACAGCCTCAGATATACTTCTAAAAATTTAATGAAGGGTGGGGCCACTGAAAGGGCTCAACAATTTACAGCATTGTCTCCTCTTCCAGAGAACCTTGGATAAACTACCAGCAACTATATGGTGGCCCATATCCAGTACCAGAGGATCAGACAGACAGACAGACAGACAGACAGAGATAAGGATGGCAGGCCTGCCAGGTCTTTGTTTCTTTCTTATCCTTTTTAAAAAATGTTTATGTATTTATTTATTCATTTATTTATTTATTTATTTATTTATTTATTTATTTATGTATTTATTAGATATAAGTACACTGTAGCTGTCTTCAGACACTCCAGAAGAGGGTGCCAGATTCTGGAGAATTTAAATCACTCTTATGATCTGCATATGATGTACATAAATTCAGCCTCACATTTACTTATAAAAATTTAAAGATGGCTGTGGCCACTGAAAGGACTGAACAATTAACATCATTGTCTCCTCTTCCAGAGAACTTGGGAAAAACTACCAGCAAATATATGGTGGCCCATATCCAGTTCCAGAGGATCAGACAGACAGACAGACAGACAGACAGACAGAGATAAGGATGGCAGGACTGCCTGATTTTACTTTCTTCCTTATCCTTTTTAAAAAATGTTTATTTATTTATTAATTTATTTATTTATGTATTTTTTAGATATAAGTACACTGTAGCTGTCTTAAGATCTCCAGTAGAGGGTGTCAGGTTCTGAAGAATCTAAAACCATCTTCTGGTCTGCATATGATGTACATAAACACAGCCTCAGATATACTTCTAAAAATTTAATGAAGGGTGGGGCCACTGAAAGGGCTCTACAATTAACAGCATTGTCTCCTCTTCCAGAGAACCTGGGATCAACTACCAGCAACTATATGGTGGCTCATCTCCAGTTCCCAGGGATCAGACAGACAGACAGACAGACAAACAGAGATATGGATGGCAGGCCTGCCTGGTCTTTCTTTTTTTCTTATCATTTAATTAAAAAAATGTTTATTTATTTATTTATTTATGTATTTATTATATATAAGTACACTGTAGCTGTCTTCAGACACTCCAGAAGAGGGTGTCAGATTATGGAGAATCTAAATCCCTCTTATGGCCTGCATATGATGTACATAAACAGAGCCTCACATACAGTTCTAAACATTTAAAGATGGGTGGGGCCATTGAAAGGGCTCAACAATGAACAGCATTGTCTCCTCTTCCAGAGAACCTCGGATCAACTACCAGCAACTATATGGTGGCCCATCTCCAGTTCCAGGAGATCAGACAGACAGACATACAGACAGTCAGAGATAAGGATGGCAGGCCTGCCTGGTCTTTCTTTCTTTCTTATCCTTTTGAAAAAATGTTTACTTATTTATTTATTTATTTATTTATTTATTTATTTATTTATTAGATATAAGTACACTGTAGCTGTCTTCAGACACTCCAGAAAAGTGTGTCAGATTCTGGAGAATCTAAATCCCTTTTATGGTCTGCATATGATGTACATAAACACAGACTCATGTATACTTCTAAAAATTTAAAGATGGGTGGGGCCACTGAAAGGGCTCAACAATTAACAGCGTTGTCTCCTCTTCCAGAGAACCTGGGTCAACTACCAACAACTATATGGTGGCCCATCCCCAGTTCCATGGGATCAGAACGACAGACAGACAGACAGACAAACAGAGATAAGGAAGGCAGGCCGGCCTGGTCTTTCTTTCTTTCTTATCCTTTTTAAAAAATGTTTATTTATTTATTTATTTATTTATTTATTTATTTATTTATATATTTATTTATTTATTTATTAGATATAGGTACACTGTAGCTGTCTTCAGACTCTCCAGTAGAGGGTGTTAGAATCTGGAGAATCTGAATCCCTCTTATGGTCTGCATATGATGTACATAAACACAGCCTCACATATACTTCTAAAAATTTAAAGAAGGTTGGGGCCACTCTAAAAGCTCAACAATTAACAACATTGTCTCCTCTTACAGAGAACCTGGGATAAACTACCAGCACCTATATGGTGGCCCATCTCCAGTCCAGTGGATCAGACAGACAGACAGACAGAGAGACAGAGATAAGGATGGCAGGCCTGCCTGGTCTTTCTTTATTTCTTATCCTTTAAAAAAAATGTTTGTTTATTTATTTATTTATTTATTTATTTATTTATTTATTTATTTATTTATTTATTAGATATAAGTACACTGTAGCCGTCTTCAGACACTCCAAGAGAGGGTGTCAGATTCTGGAGAATCTAAATCCCTCTTATGGTCTGCATATGATGTACATAAACACAGCCTCACATATACTTCTAAAAATTTAAAGATGGGTGGGACCACTGAAAGGGCTCAACAATTACCATCACTGTCTCCACTTCCAGAGAACCTGGGATCAACTATCAGCAAGTATATAGTGGCCCACCTCCACGTCCAGGGGATCAGACAGACTGTCAGACAGACAGACAGACAGACAGAGATAAGGATGGCAGGCCTGCCTGGTCTTACTTTCTTTCTTATCCTTTTAAAAAATGTTTATGTATTTATGTATTTATTTATTTATTTATTTATTTATTTATTTATTTATTTATGTATTTATTAGATATACGTACAATGTAGCTGTCTTCACACACTTCAGAAGAGGGTGTCAGATTCTGGAGTATCTAAATCCCTCTTATGGTCTGCATATGATGTACATAAACACAGCCTCACATATACTTCTAAAAATTTAAAGATGGGTGGGGCCACTGAAAGGGCTCAACAATTAACAGCATTGTCTCCTCTTCCGGAGAACCTGGGATCAACTACCAGCAACTATATGGTGGCCTATATCCAGTTCCAAAGGATCATATAGAGAGAAAGACAGACAGAAAGAGATAAGGACGGCAGGCTTGCCTGGTCTTTCTTTCTTTCTTATCCTTTTTAAAAAATGTTTATTTATTTATTTATTCATGTATTTATTAGATATAAGTACACTGTAGCTATCTTCAGACACTCCAGAAGAGTGTGTCAGTTTATGGAGCATCTAAATCCCTCTTATGGTCTGCATATGATGTACATAAACACAGCCTCACATACACTTCTAAAAATTTAAAGATGGGTGGGGCCATGGAAAGGGCTCAACAATTAACAGCATTGTCTCCTCTTCCAGAGAACCTCTGATTAACTACCAGCAACTATATGGTGGCCCATCTCCAGTTCCAGGGGATCAGAGAGACAGACAGACAGTCAGATATAAGGATGACAGGCCGGCCTGGTCTTTCTTTCTTTTTTATCCTTTTGAAAAAATGTTTACTTATTTATTTATTTATTTATTTATTTATTAGATATAAGTACACTGTAGCTGTCTTCAGACACTCCAGAAGAGGGTGTCAGATTCTGGAGAATCTAAATACCTTTTATGGTCTGCATATGATATACATAAACACAGACTCAAGTATACTTCTAAAAATTTAAAGATGGGTGGGGCCACTGAAAGGGCTCAACAATTAAGAGCGTTGTCTCCTCTTCCAGAGAACCTGGGATCAACTACCAGCAACTATATGGTGGCCCATCTCCAGTTCCAGGGGATCAGACAGACAGACAGAGAGACACACAGACAGAGATAAGGATGGCAGGCCTGCCTGGTCTTTCTTTCTTTCTTATCCTTTTAAAAAAATGTTTACTTATTTATTTATTCATGTATTTATTATATATAAGTACACTGTAGTGTCTTCAGACACTCCAGAAGAGGGTGCAAGCTTCTGGAGAATCTAAATCACTCTTATGGTCTGAATATAATGTACATAAACACAGCCTCACAATTACTTCTAAAAATTTAAAGATGAGTGGCGCCACTGAAAGCGGTAAACAATTAACAGCATTGTCTCCTCTTTCAGAGAACCTGGGATCAACTACCAGCAACTATATGCTGGCCCATTTCCAGTACCAGAGGAAAAGACAGACAGACAGACAGACAGACAGACAGAGATAAGGATGGCAGGCCTGCCAGGTCTTTCTTTCTTTCTTATCTTTTTAAAAAATGTTTATTTATTTATTTATTTATTTATTTATTTATTTATTTATTTATTTATGTATTTATTAGATATAAGTACACTGTAGCTGTCTTCAGGCACTCCAGAGAGGGTGTCAGATTCTGGAGATTCTAAATCCCTCTTATGGTCTGCATATGATGTACATAAACACAGCCTCACATATACTCCTAAAAATTTAAAGATGGGTGGGGCCACTGAAAGGGCTCACAATTAACAGCACTGACTCCTCTTCCAGAGAACCTGGGATCAACTACCAACAACTATATGGTGGCCTATCTTCAGTTCCAAAGGATCATATAGATAGACAGACAGACAGACAGAGATGAGGATGGCAGGCCTGCCTGGTCTTTCTTTCTTTCTTATCCAATTGAAAAAAATGTTTACTTATTAATTAATTAATTTATTTATTTATTTATTTATTTATTTATTTATTAGATATAAGTACACTGTAGCTTTCTTCAGACATTCCAGAAGAGGGTGTCAGATTCTGGAGAAACTAATACCTCTTATGTTCTGCATATGATGTACATAAACACAGACTCAAGTATACTTCTAAAAATTTAACGATGGGTGGGGCCACTGAATGGGCTCAACAATTAACAGCATTGTCTCCTCTTCCAGAGAACCTGGGATCAACTACCAGCAACTATATGGTGGCCCATCTGCAGTTCCAGGGGATCAGACAGACAGACAGACAGAGATAAGGAAGGCAGGCCTACCTGGTCTTTCTTTCTTACTTATCCTGATTAAAAAATGTTTATTTATTTATTTATTTATTTATTTATTTATTTATTTATTTATGTATTTATTAGATATAAGTACACTATAGCTGTCTTCAGACACTCCAGAAGAGGGTGTCAGATTCTGAAGAATTTAAATCACTCTTAGAGTCTGCATATGATGTACATAAATACAGCCTCACATTTACCTCTAAAAATTTAAAGATGGTTGGGGCCACTGAAAGGGCTCAACAATTCACAGCATTGTCTCCTCTTCCAGAGAACCTGGGAAAAACTACCAGCAAATATATGGTGGCCCATATCCAGTTCCAGAGGATCAGACAGACAGACAGACAGACAGACAGAGATAAGGATGGCAGGCCTGCCTGATTTTTCTTTCTTTCTTATCCTTTTTAAAAAATGTTTATTTATTTATTAATTAATTTATTTATGTATTTATTAGATATAAGTACACTGTAGCTGTCTTCAGACACTCCAGTAGAGGGTGTCAGATTCTGAAGAAATTAAAACCATCTTCTGGTCTGCATATGATGTACATAAACATAGCCTCAGATATACTTCTAAAAATTTAATGAAGGGTGGGGCCACTGAAAGGGCTCAACAATTAAAAGCATTATGTCCTCTTCCAGAGAACCTGGGATCAACGACCAGCAACTATATGGTGGCTCATCTCCAGTTCCCTGGGATCAGACAGACAGACAGACAGACAGACAAACAGAGATATGGATGGCAGGTTTGCCTGGTCTTTCTTTTTTTCTTATTCTTTGAAAAAATATTTATTTATTTATTTATTTATTTATTTATTTATTTATTTATTTATTTATTTATTAGATATAAGTACACTGTAGCTGTCTGCAGACACTCCAGAAGAGGGTGTCAGATACTGGAGAATCTAAATCCTTCTTATGGTCTGCATATGATGTACATAAACACAGCCTCACATATAATTCTAAAAATTTAAAGATGGGTGGGACCACTGAAAGGGCTCAACAATTAACATCATTGTCTCCTCTTCCAGAGAACCTGGGATCAACTATCAGCAACTATATGGTGGCCCATCTGCAGTTCCACGGGATCAGACAGACAGACAGACAGACAGACAGAGATAAGGATGGCAGGCCTGCCATGTCTTTCTTTCTTACTTATCCTGTTTAAAAAATGTTTATTTATTTATTTATTTATTTATTTATTTATTTATTTATTTATTAGATATAAGTACACTGTAGCTGTCTTCAGACAGTCCAGAAAAGGGTGTCAGATTCTGGAGAATCTAAATCCCTCTTATGGTCTGCATATGAAGTACATAAACACAGCCTAACATACAGTTCTAAATATTTAAAGATGGGTGGGGACATTGAAAGGGCTCAACAATGAACAGCATTGTCTCCTCTTCCAGAGAACCTCGGCTCAACTACCAGCAACTATATGGTGGCCCATCTACAGTTCCAGGGGATCAGACAGACAGACAGACAGACAGACAGACAGACAGACAGGGATATGGATGGCAGGCCTGCCTGGTCTTACTTTCTTTCTTATCATTTTGAAAAAATGTTTACTTATTTATTTATTTATGTATTTATTAGATATAAGTACACTGTAGCTGTCTTCAGACACTCCAGAAGAGGGTGTCAGAGTCTGGAGAATCTAATTCCCTCTTATGGCCTGCATATGATGTACATAAACACAGACTCACGTATACTTCTGAAAATTTAAAGATGTGTGGGGCCACTGAGAGGGCTCAAAAATTACCATGACTGTCTCCACTTCCAGAGAACCTGGGATCAACTATCAGCAACTATATAGTGGCCCACCTCCAGTTCCAGGGGATCAGACAGACTGTCAGACAGACAGACAGACAGATAGACAGACAGACAGAGATAAGAATGGCAGGCCTGCCTGGTCTTTCTTTCTTTCTTATCCTGTTTTAAAAATGTTTATTTATTTATTTTTTTATGTATTTATGTATTTATTAGATATAAGTACACTGTAGCTGTCTTCAGACACTCCAGAAGAGGATGTCAGATTCTGGAGAATCTAAATCCCTCTTATGGTCTGCATATGATGTACATAAACACAGCCTCACATATAATTATAAAAATTTAAAGATGGGTGGGACCACTGAAAGGGCTCAACCATTAACATCATTGTCTACTCTTCCAGAGAACCTGGGATCAACTACCAGCAACTATATGGTGGACCATCTGCAGTTCCAGGGGATCAGACAGACAGACAGACAGACAGAGATAAGGATGGCAGGCTTGCCAGGTCTTTCTTTCTTACTTATCCTCTTTAAAAAATGTTTATTTATTTATTTATTTATTTATATATTTATTTATTTATTTATGTATTTATTTGATATAAGTACACTGTAGCTGTCTTCAGACAGTCCAGAAAAGGGTGTCAGATTCTGGAGAATCTAAATCCCTCTTATGGTCTGCATATGATGTACATAATCACAGCCTCACAAATACTTCTAAACATTTAAAGATGGGTGGGGCCACTGAAAGGGCTCAACAATTAACAGCATTGTCTCTCTTCCAGAGAACCTGGGAAAAACTAACAGCAAATATATGGTGGCCCATATGCAGTTCTAGAGGTTCAGACAGACAGACAGACAGACAGACAGAGATAAGGATGGCAGGCCTGCCTGATTTTTCTTTCTTTTTTATCCTTTATAAAAAATGTTTATTTATTTATTAATTTATTTATTTATGTATTTATTAGATATAATTACACTGTAGCTGTCTTCAGAAACTCCAGTAGACGGTGTCAGATTCTGAAAAATCTAAAACCATCTTCTGGTCTGCATATGATGTACATAAACACAGCCTCAGATATACTTCAAAAATTTTAATGAAAGGTGGGGCCACTGAATGGGCTCAACAATTAACAGCATTATCTCCTCTTCCAGAGAACCTGGGATCAACTACCAGCAACTATATGGTGGCCCATCTCCAGTTCCAGAGGATCAGACAGACAGACAGACAGACAGATATAAGGATGGCAGGCCTGCCTGGTCTTTCTTTCTTTCTTATCCTTTTGAAAAAATGTTTACTTATTTATTTATTTATGTATTTATTAGATATAAGTACACTGTAGCTGTCTTCAGACACTCCAGAAGAAGGTGTCAGATTCTGCAGAATCTAAATCATTCTTATGGTCTGCATATGATGTACATAAACACAGCCTCACATATACTTCTAAAAATTTAAAGATGGGTGGGACCACTGAAAGGTCTCAACAATTAACAGCATTGTCTCCTCTTCCATAGAACCTGGGATCAACTACCAGCAACTATATGGTGGCCCATATCCAGTATCAGAGGATCAGACAGACAGACAGACAGACAAACAGACAGAGATAAGGATGGCAGGCCTGCCAGGTCTTCTTTCTTTCTTATCCTTTTTAAAAAATGTTTATTATTTATTTATTTATTTATTTATTTATTTATTTATTTATTTATTTATTCGATATAAGTACACTGTAGCTGTTTTCAGACACTCCAGAAGAGGGTGTCAGATTCTGGAGAATCTAAATCCCTCTTATGGTCTGCACATGGTGTACCTAAAGAGAGCCTCACATATACTTCAAAAATTTAAAGAAGGGTGGGGCCACTGAAAAAGCTCAACAATTAACAGCATTGTCTCCTCTTCCAGAGAACCTGGGATCAACTACCAGCAACTATATGGTGTCCCATCTCCATTTCTCAGGGATCAGACAGACAGACAGACAGACAGAGCTAAGGAGGGCAGGCCTGCCTTTTCTTTCTTTCTTATCCTTTTAAAAAATGTTTATTTAATTATTTATTTATGTATTTATTAGATATAAGTACACAGTAGCTGTCTTCAGACACTCAAGAAGAGGGTGTCAAATTCAGGAAAATCTAAATCCCTCTTATGGTCTGCATACCTTCAGTGGTGGCTCAAGCTCTTAATGAGAGCACTCTGTAGGCATAGGCAGTCAGTTTCTGAGTTCGAGGCCACCCTGGTGAAAGACAGGGTTAGGCAGGGCTAGGGAAGGCTAGGGAAGGCTAGGGAAGGCTAGGGAAGGCTAGGGAAGGCTAGGGTAGGCTAGGCAAGGCTAGGGTAGGCTAGGGTAGGCTAGGGTAGGCTAGGGAAGGTTAGGGTAGGCTAGTGTAGGCTAGGGTAGGCTAGGGTAGGCTAGGGTAGGCTAGGGTAGGCTAGGGTAGGCTAGGGTAGGCTAGGGAAAGAAAGAAAGACAGAAAGAAAGAAAGGAAGAAAGAAAGAAAGAAAGAAAGAAAGAAAGAAAGAAAGAAAGAAAGAAAGAAAGAAAGAAAAAGGTTTTATAAAAAGTGTTAAAGTTTTTAAAAATTAAAAAAAAAATACCAGATCACCATCACACAGCATTGGCTGTCTTCAGGTGTATCCTTTCAGCCTCCAAAACAAAAAGCAATGGCTGGCTGTCTTCAGGTGTATCCTATTCTCCAGTCTTATTTCCAACCTAAGAGCTGGGCTGAGCTGCCTCATTATGTAATTGCAAACCTTCCTTGGTTTGTCTTTTCCATTTCTAAGACTAACAGGCCTTTTTCTATTTAGAGAATATGCTCATGACTGTACTTTAGATATAGTAAATATAACTGTTGCTTATAAAACTTGTTTTCTAGGAATTTTTAAAGGGCAATGGCAGAGTTTATTTTTTAAAAATATTTTGCATTTATTTATTTGTGTGAGTGATGAAGCTCAGGTCTTCAAACTCGTCAGGAGGTATGATTACCTCCCCTCTCTCTCAACCCCTCTCTCTCCTCTCTCAATGATTGTGTAAGAATGTTTTGCATGTGTATGCTGTGCCCACAGACTCCAGAACAGAGTATTAGATCCCCTGGAACTGGAGATGGGCCACCATATATAATACTGGTAATTGAGCCCAGGTTCTCTGGAAGAGGAGACAATGCTCTTAAATGTTGAGCCCTCTCTGTAGCCACATCTTTCTTTTTTTTTTTTTTTTTTTGAGTATATGTGAGGCTGTGTTTATATACATCATATGCAGACAATAGGAATGATTTAGATTCTTCAGAATCTGACACCCTCTTCTGGACTGTCTGAAGATAGCTACAGCATACTTAAATATAATAAATATATAAATCTTTAAAAAGAAAAGGAAAAGTAAAAAAGAAAGAACAGGCCTGCCATATGCATGTTCATAGAGGAAAATGGAAGAGACCCCAATCTAACCTCAGCAGGGTGCTTCCTTCTGGATGGTAGCTCACAGTTTCATCCCAGCAAGACAGGCAAATCACTGAGTTCAAGGACAGTAAGGTTCAGGACAGCCAAGGTTAGGAAGGAAAAGGGTCTATGTTGAGAATAAACCGACAAAACAACAACTAGGAAAAAGAAGTGACAGTGTAACTTGGGGTAGGGTACCAAAAAGAGAAAGCTTTCTGTTACCACTTACAAACAGCAGTAGACTTGCACCCTTCTGCCCAGGTCCCTGCCTTCCTTTCTAGGAATTCTAAGGATGCCAGGGGGTGGGGCAATCCAGATTAACTTTTTAATAACAAAGACTTGGTCTTTGATGTCTAGAGGAAGCCCTTCTCAGTGCCTTTAACTACCACCGAACTTTCAGGGCTGTGACTCAACTGTAACAAGGAACAGGGCTAAGAACCTGCAGCCTTTGAAAACAACTATTTTTTTAAAGAGGGGGACACAAATCAGCAGTAGAACCCCTCAGG
The DNA here is from genome assembly GCF_978045245.1 of Mus caroli. Taxonomy (NCBI): domain Eukaryota; kingdom Metazoa; phylum Chordata; class Mammalia; order Rodentia; family Muridae; genus Mus; species Mus caroli. The sequence continues at coordinate 92,299 of NW_028227604.1, forward strand.
TTCAGCCATAATACTTGTTAGGGAAACAGCCTCAATGTCCAGAGCTGAGGTCTCATGGGTGAACTGCTTCAAGCTCTGAGTATCATTGAAAGAAAGAAAAGTTATCATGTGGTTGCTTAATTTATTTATTTTATTATTTCTATTTTTTGTTTTCTTTTGTTTTGTTTTAGAAAAGGCCTCAGTCTGTAGCTATGGCTGACCTAGGACAGACTACATGTGTTAATTAGGGTTTCACAGCTGAGAAACAGACCATACCTATGTAAGACTTAGAAAACCCAACAGTCAGTGGTGGCTTGAGCTCTTAATGAGAACACTCTGGAGGCAGAAGCAGTCAGTTTCTGACTTCGAGGCCAGCCTGGTTAAAGACAGGGATAGGTAGGGGTAGGCAAGGCAGGGCTGGGCTAGGCTAGGCAAGGCAAGGGGCTAGGCTAGGCTACACAAGGGGCTAGGCAAGACAGACAGACAGAGAGAAAGACAGACAAGGATGGAAGGCCTGCCTGGTTTTTCTTTCTTCCTTATCCCTTTTAAAAAATGTTTATTTATTTATTTATTTATTTATTTATTTATTTATTTATGTATTTATTAGATATAAGTACACTGTAGCTGTCTTCAGACACTCCAGAAGAGTGTGTCAGGTTCTGGAGAATCTAAATCCCTCTTATGGTCTGCATATGATGTACAAAAACACAGCCTCACATATACTTCTAAAAATTTAAAGATGGGTGGGGCCACTGTAAGGGCTCAACAATTAACAGCATTGTCTCCTCTTCCAGAGAACCTGGGATCAAGTACCAGCAAAAATATGGTGGCCCATCTCCAGTTTCAGGGGATCAGACAGACAGACAGACAAACAGACAAGGATGGCATGCCTGCCTGGTTTTTCTTTCTTTCTTATCCTTTTTAAAACATGTGTATTTATTTATTTATGTATTTATTAGATATAAGTACACTGTAGCTGTCTTCAGACATCAGGAAGAAGGTGTCAGATTCTGGAGAATCTAAATCCATCTTATGGTCTGAATATGATGTACATAAACACAGACTCACATTTACTTCCAAAAATTAAAGATGTGTGGGGCCACTGTATGGGCTCAACCATTAACAGCATTGTCTCCTCTTCCAGAGAACCTGGGATCAACTACCAGCAACTATATGGTGGCCCATCTCCAGTTCCAGAGGATCAGACAGAGAGACAGACAGACAGACATATAGAGATAACGATGGCAGGCCTGCCTGGTCTTTCTTTCTTATCCTTTTTAAGAAATGTTTATTTACTTATTTATGTATTTATTAGATAAAAGTACACTGTAGCTATCTTCAGACACTCCAGAAGAGGGTGTCAGATTCTGGAGAATCTAAATCCCTCTTATTGTCTGCATATGATGTACATAAACACAGCCTCACATATACTTCTAAAAATTTACAGATGGGTGGAGCCACTGAAAGGGCTCAACAATTAACCGCATTGTCTCCTCTTCCAGAGAACCTGGGTTCAACTTCCAGCACCTATATGGTGGCCCATCTCCAGTTCCAGGGTATCAGACAGATAGACAGAAAGACAGACAGAGAGACAGAGATAAGGAAGGCAGGCCTCCCAGGTCTTTCTTTCTTTCTTATCCTTTTTAAAAAATGTTTATTTATATATTTATTTATTTATTTATTTATTTATTTATTTATTTATTTATTAGATATAAGCACACTGTGTCTGTCTTCAGACACTCCAGAAGATGGTGTCAGATTCTGGAGAATCTAAATCCGTCTTATGGTCTGTATATGATGTACATAAACACAGCCTCACATATACTTCAAAAATTTAAAGATGTATGGGGTCACTGAAAGGGCTCAACAATTAACAGCATTATCTCCTCTTCCAGACAACCTGGGATCAACTACCAGCAACTATATGGTGGCTCATCTCCAGTTCTAAGGTATCAGACAGAAAGACAGACAGACAGACAGACAAGGGTGGCAGGCCTGCCTGGTTTTTTTTCTTTCTCATCCTTTTTAAAAATGTTTATTTATTTATTTATGTATTTATTAAATATAAGTACACTTTAGCGGTCTTCAGACACTCCAGGAGAGGGTGTCAGATTCTGGATAATCTAAATCCCTCTTATGGTGTGCATATGATGTACATAAACACAGACTCACATTTACTTCCAAAAATTTAAAGATGTGTGGGGCCACTGAAAGGGCTCAACAATTAACAGCATTGTCTCCTCTTCCAGAGAACCTGGGATCAACTACCAGCAACTATATTGTGGCCCATCTCCAGTTCTAGTGGATCAGAAAGACAGACAGACAGACAGACAGAGATAAGGATGCCAGGGCTGCCTGGTCTTTCTTTATTTCTTATCCTTTAAAAAAAATGTTTATTTATTTATTTATTTATTTATTTATTTATTTATTTATGTATTTATTAGATATAAGTACACTGTAGCTGCCTTCAGACACTCCAGAATAGGGTTTCAGATTCTGGAGAATCTAAATCCCTCTTATGGTCTGCATATGATGTACATAAACACAGCCTCACATATACTTCTAAAAATTTAAAGATTGGTGGGACCACTGAAAGGGCTCAACAATTACCATCACTGTCTCCACTTCCAGAGAACCTGGTATCAACTATCAGCAACTATATAGTGGCCCACCTCCAGTTCCAGGGGATCAGACAGACTGTCAGACAGACAGACAGAGATAAGGATGGCAGGCTTGCCTGGTCTTTCTTTCTTTCTTATCCTTTTGAAAAAATGTTTGCTGGTTTTTTTATTTATGTATTTATTAGATATAAGTACACTCTAGCTGTCTTCAGACACTCCAGAAGACGGTGTCAGATTCTGGAGAATCTAAATCCCTCTTTTGGCCTGCATATTATGTACATAAACACAGACTCACGTATACTTCTAAAAATTTAAAGATGTGTGGGGCCACTGAGAAGAATGGGAGGGTAGGGAAGTGGGGGGAGGTATGGGGGACTTTTGGGATAGCATTGGAAATGTAATTGAGGAAAATATGTAATAAAAAAAACAGTGAAAAACAAAACAAAACAATTAACAGCATTGTCTCCTCTTCTAGAGAATCTGGGATCAACTACCAGCAACTATATGGTGGCCCTTCTCCAGTTCCAGGGTATCAGACAGACAGACAGACAGACAGACAGACAGAGATAAGGATGGCAGGCCTGCCTGGTCTTTCTTTCTTTCTTATCCTTTTTAAAAAAAAGGTTTATTTATATATTTATTTATTTATTTATTTATTTATTTATTTATTTATTTATTTATTAGATACAAGTAAACTGTAGCTATCTTTAGACACTCCAGAAGAGGGTGTCAGATTCTGGAGAATCTAAATCCCTCTTACGATCTGCATATGATGTATATAAACACAGCCTCACATTTTCTTCTAAAAATTTAAAGATGGGTGTGGCTTGGAATAAGATGAGTAACCCTGAAAAAGTCAAAAAATGAAAAATCACACTGTAGGATTTGGAATATGGTGAGAAACCCTGAAAAAGTCGAAAAATGAGAAAAGCATGCAGGAGTACCTGGAATATGGTGAGAAACACTGAAAAAGTCTTAAATGAGAATATCACACTCTAGGACTTGGAATATGGTGAGAAACCCTGAAAATGTCGAAAAATGAGAAAATCATGCAGTAGGACCCAGAATATGGTGAGAAACCCTGAAAAAAAAGTCAAAAAATAAGAAAATCACGCAGTAGGACCTGGAAGCTGGTGAGAAACCCTGAAAAAGTCGAAAAATGAGAAAATCAATCTGTAGGATCTGGAATATGGTGAGAAACCCTGAAAAATTCGAAAAAAGCAAAAATCACACTCTAGGACTTGGAATATGTTGAGAAACCCTGAAAAAGTCAAAAAATGAGAAAATCACACTGTAGGACTTGGAATATGGTGAGAAACCCTGAAAAAGTCGAAAAATGAGAAAATCACACTGTAGGACTTGGAATATGGTGAGAAACCCTGAAAAAGTCGAAAAATGAGAAAATCACGCAGTAGGACCTGGGATTTGGTGAGAAACACTGAAAAAGTCTTAAAATAGAAAATCACACTGTAGTACTTGGAATATGGTGAAAAATACTGAAAAAGACTTAAAATGAGAAAATCACACCTTAGGACCTGGAATATGGTGAGAAACCCTGAAAAGGTCAAAAAATGAGAAAAATCACACTGTAGTACATGGAATATGGTTAGAAACTCTGAAAAAGTCGCAAATTATAAAATGACAGTGTAGGGCCTGGAATATGTTGAGAAAACCTGAAATATTCGAAAAATGAGAAAATGACAATGTAGAACCTGGAATACCGTAAGAAACCCTGAAAAAGTTAAAAAATGAGAAAATCACACTCTAGGACTGGAATATGGTGAGAAACCCTGAAACATTGAAAAATGAGAAAATCATGTAGTAAGACCCAGAATATGGTGAGAAATCCTGAAAGAAGTCGAAAAATGAGAAAATCACGCAGTAGGACCTGGAAGCTGGTGAGAAACCCTGAAAAAGTCGAAAAATGAGAAAATCAAATTGTAGGACCTAGAATATGTTGAGAAACCCTGAAAAATACGAAAAAGGCAAAAATCACACTCTAGGACTTGGAATATGATGAGAAACCGTGAAAAAGTCAAAAAATGAAAAAATCACACTGTAGTACCTGGAATATGGTGAGAAACACTAAAAAAGTATTAAAATGAGAAAATCACCCAGTAGGACCTGGAATGAGGTGAGAAACCCTGAAACAGTCGAAATATAAGAAAATCAAACTTGTAGTACATGCAATATGGTGACAAACACTGAAAAAGTCGAAAAATGAGAATATCACACTCTAGGATTTGGAATATGATGAGAAACCCTGAAAAATTCAAAAAATGAGAAAATCACACTGTAGGACTTGGAATATGGTGAGAAACCCTCAAAAAGTCGAAAAATGAGAAAATCATGCACTAGGATCCAGAATATGATGAGAAACACAGAAAAAGTCTTAAAATGAGAAAATCACACTGTAGGACCTGGAATATGGTAAGAAACCCTGAAAATGTCGAAAAATGAGAAAATGACACTGTAGGAGCTGGAATATGGTGAGAAGTCATGAAAAAGTCAAAAAAAAAAAAAAAAAAGAAATACACACTTGTAGGACTTGCAATATGGTGAGAGACCCTGAAAAAGTCTTAAAATGAGAAAATCACACTGTAGGACCTGGGATATGGTGAGAAACCCTGAAAAGGTCGAAAAATTAGAAAATCAAACTGTAGTACCTGGTATATGGTGAGAAACACTAAAAAAGTATTAAAATGAGAAAATCACACAGTAGGACCTGGAATATGGTGAGAAACCCTGAAACAGTTCAAAAATAAGAAAATAAAACTTGTAGTACATGCAATATGGTGAGAAACACTGAAAAAGTCGAAAAATGAGAATATCACACTCTAGGACTTGGAATATGATGAGAAACCCAGAAAAAGTCTAAAAATGAGAAAATCACACTGTAGGACTTGGAATATGGTGAGAAACCCTGAAAAAGTCGAAAAATGAGAAAATCACACTGTAGTACCTAGAATATGGTGAGAAACACTGAAAAAGTCTAAAAATAAGATAAAACTTGTAGTACCTGAAATATGATGAGAAACCCTGAAAAAGTCAAAAAATTAGAAAATCAAATTGTAGGAACTGGAATATGCTGAGAATCCCTGAAAAATTCGAAAAATGCGAAAATCACACTCTAGGACTTGGAATACGATGAGAAACCCTGAAAAAGTCAAAAAATGAGAAAATCACACTGTAGTACCTGGAATATGGTGAGAAACACTGAAAAAGTCTAAAAATAAGATAAAACTTGTAGTACCTGAAATATGGTGAGGAACCCTAAAAAAGTCGAAAAATGAGAAAATCACACTGTAGGACTTCGAATATGATGAGAAACCGTGAAAAAGTAAAAAAATGAGAAAAATACACTGTAGGAGCTGGAATATGGAGAGAAACCCTGAAAAGGTTAAAAAATTAGAATATCACAATTGTAGGACCTCCAATATGGTGAGAAACCCTGAAAAAGTTGAAAAATGAGAAAACCACACTGTAGGACCTGGAATATGGTGAGAAACACTGAAAAATTCAAAAAATGAGAAAATCACACAGTAGGACCTAAATATGGTGAGAAACCCTGAAAAGGTCAAAAAATGAGAAAAATCACACTGTAGTACATGGAATATGGGTAGAAACTCTGAAAAAGTCGCAAATTATAAAATGACAGTGTAGGGCCTGGAATATGTTGAGAAAACCTGAAATATTCGAAAAATGAGAAAATGACAATGTAGAACCTGGAATACCGTAAGAAACCCTGAAAAAGTTAAAAAATGAGAAAATCACACTCTAGGACTGGAATATGGTGAGAAACCCTGAAACATCGAAAAATGAGAAAATCATGTAGTAGGACCCAGAATATGGTGAGAAATCCTGAAAAAAGTCGAAAAATGAGAAAATCACGCAGTAGGACCTGGAAGCTGGTGAGAAACCCTGAAAAAGTCGAAAAATGAGAAAATCAAACTGTAGGACCTGGAATATGTTGAGAAACCCTGAAAAATACGAAAAAGGCAAAAATCACACTCTAGGACTTGGAATATGATGAGAAACCGTGAAAAAGTCAAAAAATGAAAAAATCACACTGTAGTACCTGGAATATGGTGAGAAACACTAAAAAAGTATTAAAATGAGAAAATCACCCAGTAGGACCTGGAATGAGGTGAGAAACCCTGAAACAGTCGAAATATAAGAAAATCAAACTTGTAGTACATGCAATATGGTGACAAACACTGAAAAAGTCGAAAAATGAGAATATCACACTCTAGGATTTGGAATATGATGAGAAACCCTGAAAAATTCAAAAAATGAGAAAATCACACTGTAGGACTTGGAATATGGTGAGAAACCCTCAAAAAGTCGAAAAATGAGAAAATCATGCACTAGGATCCAGAATATGATGAGAAACACAGAAAAAGTCTTAAAATGAGAAAATCACACTGTAGGACCTGGAATATGGTAAGAAACCCTGAAAATGTCGAAAAATGAGAAAATGACACTGTAGGAGCTGGAATATGGTGAGAAGTCCTGAAAAAGTCAAAAAAAAAAAAAGAAATACACACTTGTAGGACTTGCAATATGGTGAGAGACCCTGAAAAAGTCTTAAAATGAGAAAATCACACTGTAGGACTTGGGATATGGTGAGAAACCCTGAAAAGGTCGAAAAATTAGAAAATCAAACTGTAGTACCTGGTATATGGTGAGAAACACTAAAAAAGTATTAAAATGAGAAAATCACACAGTAGGACCTGGAATATGGTGAGAAACGCTGAAGCAGTTCAAAAATAAGAAAATAAAACTTGTAGTACATGCAATATGGTGAGAAACACTGAAAAAGTCGAAAAATGAGAATATCACACTCTAGGACTTGGAATATGATGAGAAACCCAGAAAAAGTCTAAAAATGAGAAAATCACACTGTAGGACTTGGAATATGGTGAGAAACCCTGAAAAAGTCGAAAAATGAGAAAATCACACTGTAGTACCTAGAATATGGTGAGAAACACTGAAAAAGTCTAAAAATAAGATAAAACTTGTAGTACCTGAAATATGATGAGAAACCCTGAAAAAGTCAAAAAATTAGAAAATCAAATTGTAGGAACTGGAATATGCTGAGAATCCCTGAAAAATTCGAAAAATGCGAAAATCACACTCTAGGACTTGGAATACGATGAGAAACCCTGAAAAAGTCAAAAAATGAGAAAATCACACTGTAGTATCTGGAATATGGTGAGAAACACTGAAAAAGTCTAAAAATAAGATAAAACTTGTAGTACCTGAAATATGGTGAGGAACCCTAAAAAAGTCGAAAAATGAGAAAATCACACTGTAGGACTTCGAATATGATGAGAAACCGTGAAAAAGTAAAAAAATGAGAAAAATACACTGTAGGAGCTGGAATATGGAGAGAAACCCTGAAAAGGTTAAAAAATTAGAATATCACAATTGTAGGACCTCCAATATGGTGAGAAACCCTGAAAAAGTTGAAAAATGAGAAAACCACACTGTAGGACCTGGAATATGGTGAGAAACACTGAAAAATTCAAAAAATGAGAAAATCACACAGTAGGACCTAAATATGGTGAGAAACCCTGAAAAGGTCAAAAAATGAGAAAAATCACACTGTAGTACATGGAATATGGTGAGAAACTCTGAAAAAGTCGCAAATTATAAAATGACAGTGTAGGGCCTGGAATATGTTGAGAAAACCTGAAATATTCGAAAAATGAGAAAATGACAATGTAGAACCTGGAATACCGTAAGAAACCCTGAAAAAGTTAAAAAATGAGAAAATCACACTCTAGGACTGGAATATGGTGAGAAACCCTGAAACATCGAAAAATGAGAAAATCATGTAGTAGGACCCAGAATATGGTGAGAAATCCTGAAAAAAGTCGAAAAATGAGAAAATCACGCAGTAGGACCTGGAAGCTGGTGAGAATCCCTGAAAAAGTCGAAAAATGAGAAAATCAAACTGTAGGACCTGGAATATGTTGAGAAACCCTGAAAAATACGAAAAAGGCAAAAATCACACTCTAGGACTTGGAATATGATGAGAAACCGTGAAAAAGTCAAAAAATGAAAAAATCACACTGTAGTACCTGGAATATGGTGAGAAACACTAAAAAAGTATTAAAATGAGAAAATCACCCAGTAGGACCTGGAATGAGGTGAGAAACCCTGAAACAGTCGAAATATAAGAAAATCAAACTTGTAGTACATGCAATATGGTGACAAACACTGAAAAAGTCGAAAAATGAGAATATCACACTCTAGGATTTGGAATATGATGAGAAACCCTGAAAAATTCAAAAAATGAGAAAATCACACTGTAGGACTTGGAATATGGTGAGAAACCCTCAAAAAGTCGAAAAATGAGAAAATCACACAGTAGGACCTAAATATGGTGAGAAACCGTGAAACAGTCGAAATATAAGAAAATCAAACTTGAAGTACCTGCAATATGGTGAGAAACCCTGAAAAAGTCGAAAAATGAAAAAATCACACTGTAGGATTTGGAATATGATGAGAAACCATGAAAAAGTCAAAAATGAGAAAAATATACTGTAGGAGTTGGAATGTGGTGAGAAAACCTGAAAAAGTCGAAGAATAAGAAAATCACACAAGTAGGACCTCCAATATGGTGAGAAACCCTGAAAAAGTCGAAAAATGAGAAAATTACAGAGTAGGACATGGAATATGTTAAGAAACCCTTTAAAAGTCGGAAAAAGAGAAAATCACACTGTAGGATTTGGAATATGATGAGAAAACCTGAAAAAGTCAAAAAATGAGAAAATCACACTGTAGTACCTGGAATATTGTGAGAAAACACTGAAAAAGTCTAAAAATGAGAAAATCACACAGTAGGACTTGGAATATGGTGAGAAACCCTGAAATAGTCGAAAAATAAGAAAATCAAACTTGTAGTACCTGCAATATGGTGAGAAAACCTGAAAAAGTCGACAAATGAGAAAATCATACTGTAGGACCTGCAATAGGGTGAGAAATTCTGAAAAAGTCAAAAAATGAGAAAATCACACTGTAGGACTTCGAATATGGTGAGAAACTCTGAAAAAGTCAAAAAATGAGAAAATCACCCTGTAGGACTTGGAATATGGTGAGAAACCCTGAAAAAGTCAAAAAATGAGAAAAATCACACTGTAATACATGGAATATGGTGAGAAACTCTGAAAAAGTCGCAAATTAGAAAATGACAGTGTAGGACCTGGAATATGTTGAGAAAACCTGAAATATTCAAAAAATGAGAAAATGACAATGTAGAACCTGGAATAAGTAAGAAACCCCGAAAATTTTAAAAAAAGAGAAAATCGCACTGTAGGACCTGGAATATGGTGAGAAACAGTGAAAAAGTCAAAAAATGAGAATATCACACTCTAGGACTTGGAATATGGTGAGAAACCCTGAAAAAGTCAAAACATGAGAAATTCATGCAGTAGGACCCAGAATATGGTGAGAAACCCTGAAAGAAGTCGAAAAATGAGAAAATCATGTAGTAGGACCCAGAATATGGTGAGAAATCCTGAAAAAAGACGAAAAATGAGAAAATCACGCAGTAGGACCTGGAAGCTTGTGAGAATCCCTGAAAAAGTCGAAAAATGAGAAAATCAAACTGTAGGACCTGGAATATGTTGAGAAACCCTGAAAAATACGAAAAAGGCAAAAATCACACTCTAGGACTTGGAATATGGTGAGAAACCCTGAAAAAGTCGAAAAATGAGAAAATCACACTGTAGTACCTAGAATATGGTGAGAAACACTGAAAAAGTCTAAAAATAAGATAAAACTTGTAGTACCTGAAATATGATGAGAAACCCTGAAAAAGTCAAAAAATTAGAAAATCAAATTGTAGGAACTGGAATATGCTGAGAATCCCTGAAAAATTCGAAAAATGCGAAAATCACACTCTAGGACTTGGAATACGATGAGAAACCCTGAAAAAGTCAAAAAATGAGAAAATCACACTGTAGTATCTGGAATATGGTGAGAAACACTGAAAAAGTCTAAAAATAAGATAAAACTTGTAGTACCTGAAATATGGTGAGGAACCCTAAAAAAGTCGAAAAATGAGAAAATCACACTGTAGGACTTCGAATATGATGAGAAACCGTGAAAAAGTAAAAAAATGAGAAAAATACACTGTAGGAGCTGGAATATGGAGAGAAACCCTGAAAAGGTTAAAAAATTAGAATATCACAATTGTAGGACCTCCAATATGGTGAGAAACCCTGAAAAAGTTGAAAAATGAGAAAACCACACTGTAGGACCTGGAATATGGTGAGAAACACTGAAAAATTCAAAAAATGAGAAAATCACACAGTAGGACCTAAATATGGTGAGAAACCCTGAAAAGGTCAAAAAATGAGAAAAATCACACTGTAGTACATGGAATATGGTGAGAAACTCTGAAAAAGTCGCAAATTATAAAATGACAGTGTAGGGCCTGGAATATGTTGAGAAAACCTGAAATATTCGAAAAATGAGAAAATGACAATGTAGAACCTGGAATACCGTAAGAAACCCTGAAAAAGTTAAAAAATGAGAAAATCACACTCTAGGACTGGAATATGGTGAGAAACCCTGAAACATCGAAAAATGAGAAAATCATGTAGTAGGACCCAGAATATGGTGAGAAATCCTGAAAAAAGTCGAAAAATGAGAAAATCACGCAGTAGGACCTGGAAGCTGGTGAGAATCCCTGAAAAAGTCGAAAAATGAGAAAATCAAACTGTAGGACCTGGAATATGTTGAGAAACCCTGAAAAATACGAAAAAGGCAAAAATCACACTCTAGGACTTGGAATATGATGAGAAACCGTGAAAAAGTCAAAAAATGAAAAAATCACACTGTAGTACCTGGAATATGGTGAGAAACACTAAAAAAGTATTAAAATGAGAAAATCACCCAGTAGGACCTGGAATGAGGTGAGAAACCCTGAAACAGTCGAAATATAAGAAAATCAAACTTGTAGTACATGCAATATGGTGACAAACACTGAAAAAGTCGAAAAATGAGAATATCACACTCTAGGATTTGGAATATGATGAGAAACCCTGAAAAATTCAAAAAATGAGAAAATCACACTGTAGGACTTGGAATATGGTGAGAAACCCTCAAAAAGTCGAAAAATGAGAAAATCACACAGTAGGACCTAAATATGGTGAGAAACCGTGAAACAGTCGAAATATAAGAAAATCAAACTTGAAGTACCTGCAATATGGTGAGAAACCCTGAAAAAGTCGAAAAATGAAAAAATCACACTGTAGGATTTGGAATATGATGAGAAACCATGAAAAAGTCAAAAATGAGAAAAATATACTGTAGGAGTTGGAATGTGGTGAGAAAACCTGAAAAAGTCGAAGAATAAGAAAATCACACAAGTAGGACCTCCAATATGGTGAGAAACCCTGAAAAAGTCGAAAAATGAGAAAATTACAGAGTAGGACATGGAATATGTTAAGAAACCCTTTAAAAGTCGGAAAAAGAGAAAATCACACTGTAGGATTTGGAATATGATGAGAAAACCTGAAAAAGTCAAAAAATGAGAAAATCACACTGTAGTACCTGGAATATTGTGAGAAAACACTGAAAAAGTCTAAAAATGAGAAAATCACACAGTAGGACTTGGAATATGGTGAGAAACCCTGAAATAGTCGAAAAATAAGAAAATCAAACTTGTAGTACCTGCAATATGGTGAGAAAACCTGAAAAAGTCGACAAATGAGAAAATCATACTGTAGGACCTGCAATAGGGTGAGAAATTCTGAAAAAGTCAAAAAATGAGAAAATCACACTGTAGGACTTCGAATATGGTGAGAAACTCTGAAAAAGTCAAAAAATGAGAAAATCACCCTGTAGGACTTGGAATATGGTGAGAAACCCTGAAAAAGTCAAAAAATGAGAAAAATCACACTGTAATACATGGAATATGGTGAGAAACTCTGAAAAAGTCGCAAATTAGAAAATGACAGTGTAGGACCTGGAATATGTTGAGAAAACCTGAAATATTCAAAAAATGAGAAAATGACAATGTAGAACCTGGAATAAGTAAGAAACCCCGAAAATTTTAAAAAAAGAGAAAATCGCACTGTAGGACCTGGAATATGGTGAGAAACAGTGAAAAAGTCAAAAAATGAGAATATCACACTCTAGGACTTGGAATATGGTGAGAAACCCTGAAAAAGTCAAAACATGAGAAATTCATGCAGTAGGACCCAGAATATGGTGAGAAACCCTGAAAGAAGTCGGAAAATGAGAAAATCAGGTTGTAGGACTTGGAAGGTAGTGAGAAACCCTGAAAAAGACGAAAAATGAGAATAACAAACTGTAGGACCTGGAATATGTTGAGAAACCCTGAAAAATTCGAAAAAAGCAAAAATCACACTCTAGGACTTGGAATGTGATGAGAAACCCTGAAAAAGTAAAAAAATGAGAAAATTACACTGTAGTACCTGGAATATGGTAAAAAAGTATTAAAATGAGAAAATCACACAGTAGGACCTGGAATATGGTGAGAATCTCTGAATAAGTCGAAAACATGAGAAAATCACGCAGTAGCCTGGAATATGGTGAGAAACCCTGAAAAAGTCGAAAAATGAGAAAATCACGCAGTAGTACCTGGAATATGGTGAGAAACACTGAAAAAGTCTTAAAATGAGAAAATCACACTGTAGGACCTGGAATATGGTGAGAAACTCTGAAAATGTCGAAAAATAAGAAATTCACACTTGTAGGACCTGCAATATGGTGAGAAACCCTGAAAAAGTCAAAAAATGAGAAAATCACACTGTAGGACTTGGAATAAAATGAGAAACCGTGAAAAAGACAAAAATGACAAAAGTACACGGTAGGAGATGGAATATGGAGAGAAACCGTTAAAAAGTAGAAAAATAAGATATACACACTTGTAGGACATGCAATATGGTGAGAGACCCTGAAAAAGTCTTAAATGAGAAAATCACACTGTAGTACCTGGAATATGGTGAGAAACCCTGAAAAAGTCCAAAAATAAGAAATTCACACGTGTAGGACCTGCAATATGGTGAGAAACCCTGAAAAAGTTGAAAAATGAGAAAATCACACTGTAGGACTTGGAATAAGATGAGACACCCTGAAAAAGTCAAAAAATGAGAAAATTTCACTGTAGGACTTGGAATAAGATGAGAAACCCTGAAAAAGTTGAAAAATGAGAAAATCACAATGTAGAAGATGGAATATGGTGAGCAATCCTGAAAAAGTCAAAAAATGAGAAAATCACACTGTGGAACCTGGAATATGGTGAGAAACTCTGAAAAAGGCGAAAAATTGGAAAAATCACACTCTAGGACTTGGAATATGATGAGAAACCCTGAAAAAGTCAAAAATGAGAAAATCAGACTGTAGTAGCTGGAATATGGTGAGAAACATTGAAAAAGTCTCAAAATGAGAAAATCACACAGTTGGACCTGCAATATGGTGAGAAAAACTGAAACAGTCGAAAAATAAGAAAATCAAACTTGTAGTCCCTGCAATATGGTGAGAAACCCTGAAAAATTCCAAAAATGAGAAAATCACACTGTAAGATTTAGAATATGATGAGAAACACTGAAAAAGTCAAAAAATGAGAAAAATACACTGTAGAAGCTGGAATATGGTGAGTAAACCCTGAAAAAGTCGAAAAATAAGAAAATCACACTTGTAGAACCTCCAATATGTTGAGAAACCCTGAAAAAGTCTTAAAATGAGAAAATCACACTGTAGGACTTGGAATATGGTGAGAAACCCTGAAAAAGTCGAAAAATGAGAAAATCACACTGTAGTACCTAGAATATGGTGAGAAACACTGAAAAAGCCTTAAAATAAGATAAAACTTGTAGTACCTGAAATATGATGAGAAACCCTGAAAAAGTCAAAAAATTAGAAAATCAAATTGTAGGAACTGGAATATGCTGAGAATCCCTGAAAAATTCGTAAAAATTCATAAATCACACTCAAGGACTTGGAATACGATGAGAAACCCTGAAAAAGTCAAAAAATGAGAAAATCACACTGTAGTACCTGGAATATGGTGAGAAACACTGAAAAAGTCTAGAAATAAGATAAAACTTGTAGTACCTGAAATATGGTGAGGAACCCTAAAAAAGTCGAAAAATGAGAAAATCACACTGTAGGACTTCGAATATGATGAGAAACCGCGAAAAAGTAAAAAAATGAGAAAAATACACTGTAGGAGCTGGAATATGGAGAGAAACCCTGAAAAGGTTAAAAAATTAGAATATCACAATTGTAGGACCTCCAATATGGTGAGAAACCCTGAAAAAGTTGAAAAATGAGAAAACCACACTGTAGGACCTGGAATATGGTGAGAAACACTGAAAAATTCAAAAAATGAGAAAATCACACAGTAGGACCTAAAATATGGTGAGAAACCGTGAAACAGAAGAAATATAAGAAAATCAAACTTGAAGTACCTGCAATATGGTGAGAAACCCTGAAAAAGTCAAAAAATGAAAAAATCACACTGTAGGATTTGGAATATGATGAGAAACCATGAAAAAGTCAAAAATGAGAAAAATATACTGTAGGAGTTGGAATGTGGTGAGAAAACCTGAAAAAGTCGAAGAATAAGAAAATCACACAAGTAGGACCTCCAATATGGTGAGAAACCCTGAAAAAGTCGAAAAATGAGAAAATTACAGAGTAGGACATGGAATATGTTAAGAAACCCTTTAAAAGTCGGAAAAAGAGAAAATCACACTGTAGGATTTGGAATATGATGAGAAAACCTGAAAAAGTCAAAAAATGAGAAAATCACACTGTAGTACCTGGAATATTGTGAGAAAACACTGAAAAAGTCTAAAAATGAGAAAATCACACAGTAGGACTTGGAATATGGTGAGAAAACATGAAAAATTCAAAAAGGAGAAAATCACACTCTAGGACTTGGAATATGATGAGAAAACCTGAAAAAATCTAAAAATGAGAAAATCACACTGTAGGAGCTGGAATATGGTGAGAAACCCTGAAAAGTCAAAAAAAGAGAAAAATCACACTGTAGGACCTGGAATATGGTGAGAAAACATGAAAAATTCAAAAAGGAGAAAATCACACTCTAGGACTTGGAATATGATGAGAAAACCTGAAAAAGTCCAAAAATGAGAAAATCACACTGTAGGACTTCGAATATGGTGAGAAACTCTGAAAAAGTCAAAAAATGAGAAAATCACCCTGTAGGACTTGGAATATGGTGAGAAACCCTGAAAAAGTCAAAAAATGAGAAAAATCACACTGTAATACATGGAATATGGTGAGAAACTCTGAAAAAGTCGCAAATTAGAAAATGACAGTGTAGGACCTGGAATATGTTGAGAAAACCTGAAATATTCAAAAAATGAGAAAATGACAATGTAGAACCTGGAATAAGTAAGAAACCCCGAAAATTTAAAAAAAAGAGAAAATCGCACTGTAGGACCTGGAATATGGTGAGAAACAGTGAAAAAGTCAAAAAATGAGAATATCACACTCTAGGACTTGGAATATGGTGAGAAACCCTGAAAAAGTCAAAACATGAGAAATTCATGCAGTAGGACCCAGAATATGGTGAGAAACCCTGAAAGAAGTCGGAAAATGAGAAAATCAGGCAGTAGGACTTGGAAGCTAGTGAGAAACCCTGAAAAAGACGAAAAGTGAGAATAACAAACTGTAGGACCTGGAATATGTTGAGAAACCCTGAAAAATTCGAAAAAAGCAAAAATCACACTCTAGGACTTGGAATGTGATGAGAAATCCTGAAAAAGTAAAAAAATGAGAAAATCACACTGTAGTACCTGGAATATGGTAAAAAAGTATTAAAATGAGAAAATCACACAGTAGGACCTGGAATATGGTGAGAAACTCTGAATAAGTCGAAAACATGAGAAAATCACGCAGTAGCCTGGAATATGGTGAGAAACCCTGAAAAAGTCGAAAAATGAGAAAATCACGCAGTAGTACCTGGAATATGGTGAGAAACACTGAAAAAGTCTTAAAATGAGAAAATCACACTGTAGGACCTGGAATATGGTGAGAAACTCTGAAAATGTCGAAAAATAAGAAATTCACACTTGTAGGACCTGCAATATGGTGAGAAACCCTGAAAAAGTCAAAAAATGAGAAAATCACACTGTAGGACTTGGAATAAAATGAGAAACCGTGAAAAAGACAAAAAATGACAAAAGTACACGGTAGGAGATGGAATATGGAGAGAAACCGTTAAAAAGTAGAAAAATAAGATATACACACTTGTAGGACATGCAATATGGTGAGAGACCCTGAAAAAGTCTTAAATGAGAAAATCACACTGTAGTACCTGGAATATGGTGAGAAACCCTGAAAAAGTCCAAAAATAAGAAATTCACACGTGTAGGACCTGCAATATGGTGAGAAACCCTGAAAAAGTTGAAAAATGAGAAAATCACACTGTAGGACTTGGAATAAGATGAGACACCCTGAAAAATTCAAAAAATGAGAAAATTTCACTGTAGGACTTGGAATAAGATGAGAAACCCTGAAAAAGTTGAAAAATGAGAAAATCACAATGTAGAAGATGGAATATGGTGAGCAATCCTGAAAAAGTCAAAAAATGAGAAAATCACACTGTGGAACCTGGAATATGGTGAGAAACTCTGAAAAAGGCGAAAAATTGGAAAAATCACACTCTAGGACTTGGAATATGATGAGAAACCCTGAAAAAGTCAAAAATGAGAAAATCAGACTGTAGTAGCTGGAATATGGTGAGAAACATTGAAAAAGTCTCAAAATGAGAAAATCACACAGTTGGACCTGCAATATGGTGAGAAAAACTGAAACAGTCGAAAAATAAGAAAATCAAACTTGTAGTCCCTGCAATATGGTGAGAAACCCTGAAAAATTCCAAAAATGAGAAAATCACACTGTAAGATTTAGAATATGATGAGAAACACTGAAAAAGTCAAAAAATGAGAAAAATACACTGTAGAAGCTGGAATATGGTGAGTAAACCCTGAAAAAGTCGAAAAATAAGAAAATCACACTTGTAGAACCTCCAATATGTTGAGAAACCCTGAAAAAGTCTTAAAATGAGAAAATCACACTGTAGGACTTGGAATAAGATGAGAAACCCTAAAAAAGTCGAAAAATGAGAAAAATACACTGAAGGAGTTGGAAT